>NW_028157439.1:112915-225588 GCF_964263955.1 Coregonus lavaretus
GTGCCTTTCCTTAGACTAAGTGGATAATGCAGATGGGAAATTAATAGAGGTTCAAAACCTACATGGGGTTTGTTTTTTAAGCTCTCTCTCTCCGTGGCCCCCGGACTTAAATTGAGATAATACGCCCAAAAGTTATTCAAACCCCATGTTATATCTCTCTCTAAGGCTTGACTCTTTTTCTTTCTTTCTTTCTTTCTTTCTTTCTTTCTTTCTTTCTTTCTTTCTTTCTTTCTTTCTTTCTTTCTTTCTTTCTTTCTTTCTTTCTTTCTTTCTTTCTTTCTCTTTCTCTATATATATATATCTTTAACACACACACATATGTGGTCCTCTGTAGCTCAGCTGGTAGAGCACGGCGCTTGTAACGCCAAGGTAGTGGGTTCGATCCCCGGGACCACCCATACACAAAAATGTATGCACGCATGACTGTAAGTCGCTTTGGATAAAAGCGTCTGCTAAATGGCATATTATATTATTACATATCCATACATATTTGTATATAAGAGGCTGTGACTTGCATTGCAATCAGCTACAGGATTTAATTGAGTTAGCTGCTAAGTTCGGCCTGACAATAATGTACGAACAGATGAATGAGAGGACCAGATGCTGACCTGCTCACAACAGAAAGGGAGGAACACTATCCTCATGTACTTCACCTTTACCAGCACTTCAGCACATAGACACTCCACCAACAAATATAAATTTCAAATGAATTGTTCCAAAAGTGTAAACAAATTGATATGGTGTCTGGGGTCCGAAATAAATTCCACCCCATTCCTAATTTAGAACACTACTTTTGACCAGAGTCTGTGCTCTATAGGGAATAGGGTGCAGTTTGGAACACAGCCTGGGTTCCAAACATGCCTGACCTGGGTTCCAAACATGCCTGACCTGGGTTCCAAACATGCCCGACCTGAGTTCCAAACATGCCCGACCTGGGTTCCAAACATGCCTGACCTGAGTTCCAAACATGCCCGACCTGGGTTCCAAACATGCCTGACCTGGGTTCCAAACATGCCTGACCTGGGTTCCAAACATGCCCGACCTGGGTTCCAAACATGCCCGACCTGGGTTCCAAACATGCCTGACCTGGGTTCCAAACATGCCCGACCTGAGTTCCAAACATGCCCGACCTGGGTTCCAAACATGCCTGACCTGAGTTCCAAACATGCCTAACCTGGGTTCCAAACATGCCCCCCCCCCCCCCCCCCCCCCCCCCCATTTACCTGATCCTATTCAGAGTGACGACCAATTCCCCCTCAGAATAATGTGAATGTTCAGCCCCCAGCCCAAACAACTGACCCCCACGCCCTGCAGGGGGATTGGACCTAAAACAACTACTGAGCACCTGAGACTAGACTCTATCCCCCAAAAGCACAACAGCAACACTGATAGGAAGTGATGGTGAGGGTGTAGCCAAACCAGGCCACCTTTCCACCTTTGTCAAAATGGCTGTTTATCCCATTTACCTCTTACAGGATCGGCCAAGGATAGATAACACAATTAGAGATATGTTTATATGTACATGGTTGTTTGGTCACTGCCGATGACATTGACCTTGATAGAGCCAAATGAAAAGGGTATCGTTAGTGACGGGTCATTACCCTGCTAAACTGGGGTGTCACAGAGAAGGCTAGGGGAAGATGACATGAACAGGCGGCCATTTTGAAGATTGTGACGGGTCTTCAGGGGCTTTCTCTTTGATTACCTGCCTGCCACTCTCCTTCATGAGGGGTAGACGTGGCCTCAGTAAACAAGGAGACCTGGTTCGATTACTTAATGTTCAACAGTTTTGTAATTGTGACAATGTACTGAATTGTCATAATTAATGTACATCAAGTAGAACTCAGTAAATCAGCATGTCTAACTTCATCAAACATGGTTCTCACATTCCATCCACTGTGTGACTGTGAAAATGATGTCAAGACATTTGTACTTGAGGTGAGTGATTCTAATCTACCATCATGGTTTTACATTGCAAGTCACTGATAGATATCAACAGCTACCTTTGTATATATCCGATTTATCATTAGTTTACAAATGACAATTTTTGTGTCAAAAAGCTTGGAGGTCTGTACTTGAAAATAATCTGAAAATGCAGCAGGAGCGACCTGTCTGAGCAGAATGAATTCCCGTCCTCTCCCTCATTTACTGCTGTTGTTAGTCTCTGCTGTTTCTTGTCCTCCCCATAAGGCCCTCAGCACATTACACTTCAAAGGCGGCCCAGAATAAATCAAGACCACTCAAGATTAACAGTGGCAAATTATTCATGAACCCGAAGTCTCAGGCCTGGAATAGCGCAGCAGTGGTGCTCTGCGCCGGCATCGTGTCATAAAGCATCGCAACTGGCGCTACTGCTGCTGCCGTTCCTCTCCCCTGATTTAAATATTCATCTGTTTCTACCCCCCCATCCCATCCTGGTGCAGACAGAGCGGAGGGGTGAGAGGAGGAGAGGAGGGATGGAGCGGTGGAAACAGGGAGACAGAGCGAAGGGGTGAGAGGAGGAGAGGAGGAGAGGAGCGGTGGAAACAGGGAGACAGAGCGGAGGGGTGAGAGGAGGAGAGGAGGGATGGAGCGGTGGAAACAGGGAGACAGAACCCAATACAATTACACATGCATTTTACAAGTGTTACATCTGGTCACGGAAAATCAATCCCCTTTATATAATCAATGAAACAAGTCTGTTTGGAGGGGATACGGAGGGGAAATGTGATTACCGGGGAGGGCTGGCTGCGGCTGCAGAAACAGGAGCCCCGATAATGCAGTCACGGGAAAGCTTGAAGGGAGTATCCGTTACTGGTGACCAGCGCGGCCGGCGTTTATTCCTTTTTAATAGGCTTTGGGCTCGGCTCCCATCGGAGAGTTTGCTTGACAATCTGACAAAGTTATCTCAAGATAAATGTGTTATGGGTCGGTGAGGGAGGGAGGGAAAAAACAAGTGACTTGACTTCCTGTCTTCGGTTTGACGGAGGACATGCCCAAGAGCGGCGAGTGCTGATGGCGCCCGGGGGTCCCTGCAGGTAAATTGGTATAACCATATCTGTACACAGACCCACTCACAACACATCAGATAGTTTCATGATAACTTGGTTAAAAGTAAGACTCCAAAGACAGACAGCCTGGCCACCAGCTAGCCTACACCTCGATCACTGGTCCAAAATGTAGATCACACCCTCTGATAAACAAGACCCACCAAGCTGACCATTTTAACAACAACCGGCCCAGTCAATCACGGGAACACAGGAGAGCACCTATCTCCTAAGGTCTGTTTCTAATGTTTCATTCTCCTGATAAACTCATTTTTTGAGATCCCTGTCAGTTCACGTTATCTCTACCTCCGGTGCTCGCTTTTTCCGCCGCGGAGCGAGTTAGGCCCTTAAATGTCAAAATTGCTGCACTTTATTAAGTTAATTAGGCCCTATATGAGGAGACTGGGAGAGGATGAGTGAAGCCGGACGCATTACAAACATTGAGGATCTTTGACAGGCACAGAGTTTCAGCACATAGACTGCGCCCACACACGTACACACATACACACACACACAACCTTATCACTGTAGGGTACTAGGGTAACTAGCCCCCCCTAAGAACAATGTATAATTGCTGACACAAAAAAGCAACGTTTGGAGAAAAAAATTGGTATGTGGATGAAGGTCATGCTTAGGTGAATAAACTATAAAGGGAAATACATGGCTACAGTTTACACTTTTTTAGGTATTTCATGAAATGTTGTTTTTAGAAAAGGGGCTTTTTTTAAAGTACCGGGGTAACTGGCCCTCCTCCATGGGGTATGGGGCTGGTTACCCCGGTAGAATATTATGGTATAGGTTTTCACAGAAGTGTGTTAAAATCCATTTAATAAGTTTTATTTAGAAATTCTTTAGTAAGTAATAGTCTAGTTGTCTTATTTTAATGATTTAAATAAATATTTGGGGGTGTTGCACATGTCACCATTAATATCCATACTATGAGGAGAATTGATCTAAAGTCCCTCTTTTTAACTCACCTGCACATTAATTGTCTTTGTTCTTTCTTTGTTGTTCCTTTTCCATACAATCCATTATGTACAATTGCACTAAATATGATTTGAATAATGCAAGATTTTAAAGGCCAGCAGTCTTTAAAATTATATTCAGCAGAAAAAGGTTTTCAATAGTTGTTTTTAATTCATTGGAATATAATATTGGAATGGAATATAAAGACTCTCATCCAACATATTACTACTTTACATTTTTCTCTCTAAACAAGTGGATTATTTATCTTAAGGCTCTCCTACTTGTATATTTAAAATCTATATATAGATCGAACTTCATTGGAATATCTACAACTAAAATTAGATCAACTTACCACAACATAGTTTCGTTGAAATATCTCCAAAAGTTGTGACGACACAGACAAATTTTTTTTGTTCAGCAAGAACAGTGATAGCCAGGGAAAGTGTTGGGAAAATAATTTGGTGGCATCTTGTGGTCTTTATGTGAATTACGGGCAGTTAACCCAGGGGGCTAGTTACCCCCTACTACCCTATATTGACTCACTAAGCCTATAAACCAGGGTCCAGTGGTCATGATTATGGACCTGTGTTTTGGTTAGTCATGTCACATGACCTTGATTTGAACCTTTTATTTAAAGCTTTTTCATCAAACTGTCGCCCTTTATTTTCTGTTTATGTCAGATGGTCCAGCACCGTCCTCCGACAATTGCTTTTATTTTTGGTCTAATTCTCATTTCTGGAAAAGGCTTTTACCACCAGTCCCTAGTCATAATGCAGGAATATACATTTTACTATACACTGTCTATATCCATCACTTCCAATGTAGGTCTACAGCATTTGAACGTTTTCACATCAGACAGGAGGGAATAAAAGGAGTCAAGTTTATGTGTGGATAATGATATGCTCAGATTTGTGCACATTGAAATAGGATCAAAACTGTTCCTGATCAATAGCTAGCTACACGTGTGATCTGTACAAATCAATTTGAAGACTACAGACCACGATTGGGCTAATGGTGGTGGCCTGTCTGAACTGTAACTTATATGAAACCGATTGTTTCATTGCTGGGCTATTTCATGGTAGTCGTCGCTTTGCTAGATTCTGTCTTTTATTTCTGGAGTGTCGGAATGGCCTGAGGATATATTGTCTACTCGGAACTCATGTGTTGTCATGCCAATTCCCAATGAATTCCCTTGTATGTTTCAAGACTTTGAAAAATTGGAAATGTGTTCTGCAGACGTTGTAACAGGGTACATTAGATATCCCACACAGTATGCAGGAAAATGTATCACAGAAAAATGATAATTCTTACATTAGTACAATGTAAATCACGAGTCAGTGCTTTTTATAAAAATGTGTTTGATTCTACTGTTTATTAATCATTGTTACATTAACCCTGATTGACAACACAAAAGTAGACTGAACAGAAATATAAACACAACATGCAACAATTTCAACGATTTTACTGAATTACAGTTCATATAAGGAAATCAGTCAATTGAAATAAATAAATTAGACCCTAATCTATGAATTTCACATGACTGGGCAGGGACAATCATTCTGATTGGGTGGGCCAATCTCCCAAGTGGGTAGGCCTATGCCCTCCCAGGCCCACCCAATCAGAATGATTTTTTTAACCACAAAAGGGCTTTATTACAGACAGAAATACTCCTCATTTTCATCAGCTGTCCAGGTGGCTGGTCTCAGATGATCCCGCAGGTGAAGAAGCCAGATGTGGAGGTCCTGGGCTGGCGTGGTTACACGTGGTCTGCGGTTGTGAAGCTGATTGGACTTACTGCCAAATTCTCTAAAACAAAGTTTTGGCTTATGGGAGAGAAATTAACATTCAATTCTCTGGCAACAGCTCTGGTGGACATTCCTGCAGTCAGCATGCCAATTACACGCTCCCTCAAAACTTGAGACATCTGTGGCATTGTGCTGTGTGACAAAACTGCACATTTTAGAGTGGCCTTTTGTTGTCCCCAGCACAAAGTGCACCTGTGTAATGATCATGCTGTTTAATCATGACTGTAAGTCGCTTTGGATAAAAGCATCTGCTAAATGTTATTATTATTATTATTATTATTAATCAGCTTCTTGATATGCCACGCCTGTCAGGTGGATGGATTATCTTGGCAAATGAGAAATGCTTACTAACAGGAATGTAAACAAATTTGTGCACAAAATTTGAGTGAAATAAGCTTTTTGTGCATATGGAAAATCTCTGGGATCTTTTATTTCAGCTCATGAAACATGGAACCAACACTTGACATGTTGCGTTTATATTTTTGTTCCGTGTGGTGTTGTAAGTGAATGATACACAGTCAGATGTAAATGTCAAACAAATGTACAATACCACCTTGGGCCCAGAGAACACTGCTGTGTCTGTGGATTACAGGGAGGAGACAGTATCCACAGATGCTACTTGTTTATTTATACAAGCTCCATTTGCATCTCTGGTATGTAATCACAGGAGGTAAATAGTAGTGGACTTGGGCACATTTTGAAAAGCCATTAAAATATTCTAGTGAACTATTGTATCCAAATATATTTGTGAGATGTGAGCATCAGTACAGTATTGCATCTGAATCCTTACTAAAATGCCACAAAACACATCTCTCTGTCCCTCAATGCTACAGGTGAGCAGCTGGGCGTGTTTGGTTTATATCTCCACTACAAGGACCGGCTCCAGGCAGTCACTTACGCCCCCCAGCCACTAGGGGGCCCATGACCCCCTCAAAAAAAAGAGATATATTTTTAAGAACTCAGTCAGGGTCTCAATTTACTGTTGAGAGTTAGAATAGTAGAATAAACAAGGTGCAATTTCTAAATGTGGTTGTGCATCAGCAGTTTTTCTTTTGTTATGTCAGTCACTGACAGTCACTCAATTAGCCCATGTCAGCTGACAATTTCAGATTGGTAAATTAGTCTAGCCAAGTTCATGACCGAATACCGACCGGGCACGCAGGGCAGGTGCCCAGGGGCCCTGACCTCCAGGGGGCCCCCATTGATTTTGTTAGTCACACTCACTCAGATATCATTAACATGGCATATGTCTTGGCAAATGTGTAGAATTACAGGAAATGTGTTTTTAAAACTGCAAAGATTTCTCTCCACCCCATTGCAAAATGGGTAGAATTGTAGGAAAAGTCTAGGGCTGGTCCATTCCACTATATACCCCACATGGATCCACTCTAACCACTACTGTATAACAGTGGATGCATTATTTCTCTATCGTTCAGTGTGTGAGTCTCAGGTGAGGCCTGGTGGATGTTATCATGGCTGCAACCCCATCTGTCCCTGGGCTGAAATTGCCAATAAAGATGGCCTCATATAGCGGCGGCTGGTGGGGGCTGGAGATGTCAGCCAGAGTCAGACCATTGCCTGAGAGTAGGAGAGGGCTGAATAACCCTCCTCTTTCTCTCTCTCTCTCTGTCTCTCTCTCTCTCTCTCTCTCTCTCTCTCTCTCTCTCTCTCTCTCTCTCTCTCGCTCTCTCTCTCTCTCTCGCTCTCTCTCTATTGGAGTGTGCTATAAAGATCTCTCCTCAGTAGGGATATAGCCATAGGAGAGACAAGCCGTGTGTCTGTGCCTTCCCTTGGGACATCCAGAGGTAGTGAATCAAAGTAATGGGCTAAAGACATGAAGATAGACGGAGAGGATAGAAGGGGAATGATCTGGTCCTCTGGTTCTGGCCTCACCTCCAACTCCTATATGTAAGAGAGAGAGGGTCTGGACACTGTGATCAATAATATGTACAGTATTCTACTAAAACATAGTAATGTATATGGTACTGTAAAGACTATGTACACTATAAACACAAAAGTATGTGGACACCCCTTCAAATTAGTGGATTCGGCTATTTCAGTCACACCCGTTGCTGACAGGTGTATACAATCGAGCAAACAGCCATGCAATCTCCATAGACAAAAATTGGCAGTAGAATTGCCTTACTGAAGAGCTCAGTGACTTTCAACGTGGCACTGTCATAGGATGCCACCTTTCCGACAAGTCAGTTTGTCAAATTTCTGCCCTGCTAGGGCTGCCTCGGTCAACTCTAAGTGCTGTTAATGTTAAGTGGAAACGTCTAGGAGCAACAATGGCTCAGCCACGAAGTGGTAGGCCACTCAAGCTCACAGAACGGGACCGCCGAGTGCTGAAGCGTGTAGCGCGTAAAAATCGTCTGTCCTCGGTTGCAACACTCACTATCGAGTTCCAAACTGCCTCTGGAAGCAACGCCAGCACTAGAACTGTTCGTCAGGAGCTTCATGAAATGGGTTTCCATGGCCGAGCAGCCGCACACAAGCCTAAGATCCCCATGCGCAATGCCAAGCGTCGGCTGGAGTGGTGTAAAGCTCGCCACCATTGGACTCTGGAGCAGTGGAAACGCGTTCTCTGGAGTGATGAATCACGCTTCACTATCTGGCAGTCCGACGGACGAATCTGGGTTTAGCGGATGCCAGGAGAACGTTACCTGCCCCAATGCATTGTGCCAACTGTAAAGTTTGGTGGAGGAGGAAAAATGGTCTGGGGTTGTTTTTCATGGTTCGGGCTAGAACTCTTAGTTCCAGTGAAGGGAAATCTTAACGCTGCAGCATACAATGACATTCTAGACAATCCTGTGCTACCAACTTTGTGGCAACAGTTTGGGGAAGGCCCTTTCCTGTTTCAGCATGACAATGCCCCCGTGCACAAAATGAGGTCCATACAGAAATGGTTTGTTGAAATCGGTGTGGAAGAACTTGACTGGCCTGCGCACAGCCCTGACCTCAACCCCATCAAACACCTTTGGGATGATTTGGAACACCGACTTCGAGCCAGGCCTAATCGCCCAACATCAGTGCCCGACCTCACTAATGCTCTTGTGGCTGAATGGAAGCAAGTCCCCGCAGCAATGTTCCAACATCTAGTGGCAAGCCTTCCCAGAAGAGTGGAGGCTGGTATAGCAGCAAAGGGGGGACCAACTCCATATTAATGCCCATGATTTTGGAATGACATGTTCGACGAGCAGGTGTCCACATACTTTTGGTCATGTAGGGTACAGTATTCTACCAAAACATAGTAATGTGGATGCTACTGTAAACACAATGTACAGTATTCTACTGAAACATAGTAATGTGTATGGTACTGTAAAGACAATGTACAGTATTCTACTGAAACATAGTAATGTGTATGGTACTGTAAACACAATGTACAGTATTCTACTAAAACATAGTAATGTGTATGGTACTGTAAAGACAATGTACAGTATTCTACTGAAACATAGTAATGTGTATGGTACTGTAAACACAATGTACAGTATTCTACTAAAACATAGTAATGTGTATGGTACTGTAAAGACAATGTACAGTATTCTACTGAAACATAGTAATGTGGATGCTACTGTAAACACAATGTACAGTATTCTACTGAAACATAGTAATGTGTATGGTACTGTAAAGACAATGTACAGTATTCTACTGAAACATAGTAATGTGTATGGTACTGTAAACACAATATACAGTATTCTACTAAAACATAGTAATGTGTATGGTACTGTAAAGACAATGTACAGTATTCTACTGAAACATAGTAATGTGTAAGGTACTGTAAACACAATGTACAGTATTCTACTAAAACATAGTAATGTGTATGGTACTGTAAACACAATATACAGTATTCTACTGAAACATAGTAATGTGTATGGTACTGTAAACACAATGTACAGTATTCTACTGAAACATAGTAATGTGTATGGTACTGTAAAGACAATGTACAGTATTCTACTGAAACATAGTAATGTGTATGGTACTGTAAACACAATGTACAGTATTCTACTAAAACATAGTAATGTGTATGGTACTGTAAAGACAATGTACAGTATTCTACTGAAACATAGTAATGTGTATGGTACTGTAAACACAATGTACAGTATTCTACTGAAACATAGTAATGTGTATGGTACTGTAAAGACAATGTACAGTATTCTACTGAAACATAGTAATGTGTATGGTACTGTAAAGACAATGTACAGTATTCTACTAAAACATAGTAAATTCAGCACCATCGTGAGGAAGACAGAGATATTGAGATCAGTCACACTTGTAGAAGATCAGTACAAAAATGTCTGTCCAGAAATGCCTATCCAGGAACGTGAGACAATATGAAATGGCTTTTCTGAACAGTTATTTTTATATCAAATACAACTGTTTTTTGTCTGATAATTGTGTCAGTCATTATGATTAGAATGTTCAGGTGTGTGTTGCTGCACTATCAATAGTCAAACAACAGCTATTTTCTCTGATGGACTTGATAAAGCTTTGGCCTCTTAAAACGGCCATGTTCTGTGTTTATGATGCTGTTTTTTTTTTAAAGAACCACAGTGCTCCCTGCTGGCTGAAAGAAACATTGAATACAACAACATAGAGCCTCCGTAAACTGTACACAACACAGGTCAGATGCTGTGTGTGTGTGTGTGTGTGTGTGTGTGTGTGTGTGTGTGTGTGTGTGTGTGTGTGTGTGTGTGTGTGTGTGTAGCCTACATATCCATATAGGTGTGCATAAGTGTGTGTCTGTGTGTTTTAAAGTCCACAACTCTACATGGCAGTCTCTGTTATCATCCTCAGGGGCGAGAGCACAACCGCAATGGTTTCCACCAAGAATTTGTCTGAATCACGGAGAGAGAACCTGCATGGCCAATGGGCAACTTCAATAAAGGCAATCTGAGGTTTCAGAAGCTATAATGATCAAAATCATCCACTGAGGTTTATTTTTCTGAGGGGACATGGCTGAGGGTTAGAGAATTCAGAGCAGTAATTAATAGTCTTAAGTGACTGTTGTTGGATGCTCTCTGGGATGGTACTGTGAGCTGGTACTGTATCCCCCAGCGTCTGGTTGGCACGGCAGCAAGGAAATTGAGAAACTGTCTTACTACACTGTCATTTATCCAGGCTCCTCCCTCCATCTACCAATGCTGATCTCCTGTCACAAATGTTAAGGGAAAGTTGTCCTCTCGTCCACCCCCACCCTCAACACAGATATGCAAATGTCTACTCTATGTGTGTGTGTGTCTTGGACGTGTGAGGGAGGGGACCAGCTTCTTCTTGCCGTGGGTCGCGTTCTTGCTGCGCGCGGAAGGCTGGTTCTCCAAGTCCCTTATTGGGACCCAAAAGGCAGGCCTGGAGCACTGGGGTTGTGACTCTCTTCGGTCCTTCCACTGCTAGAGCCAGCAGGGTAGACAAGAAGACAGCAATCAGTCCTGACTACTGACGTGTACACTGAAAGAAAGTCACTTTTTTTCTTAGAGGTTGTAAAAGGTTTGAAATGTGTCACAGTCGGAGCTTATGCCCCTTTCAGAGGAATGAACCTACAAAAGCCCAAATATTTACTGAGTTTTGCCTGTATCTGCTCTTAAAAACATTGAATATTTTCTGGAGCCTCCTCACAATCTTTTGCTTCTATTACAACAAGGCCAACACTGATACACAGAAAGATTACGTACCAGGTTTGTTCATCCACAATCCTTTGTGAAAGCTGAAAGCTGTCTTGTCTCTGGTGTTGAGGGAGAAATTCAGTCCATGTCTATCTCCATCCATCTCAGGCTTTTCTCAAATTGTCACACAGCCGCCCCGTGTCTGGGCCCATGTTCGTTCCAGCCCGGCAATCGGAGGTAGCACCAATACGCAATTTCAACAATCCGTGCTGACAGCGTGCATGTCTCTGCTCACGACCTATCCCCCTCTATCTCGTGCATCTGTAGATTTAAATATCCAGACAATAACCTTACAGGTCATGAGAGGTAGCTGGGGAGACAGCTCTGCATAGGCCCTACATCCAAGCCAGACAAATCAGTATAATGGGGGAAGAGATATCACGATTGGGGTATGCGGATGCCCCTGGAAGCCCCACGGCTGTATGGGTGACCCCACAGTACATTCTCTTACTAATGTGACCCGGGATTATGTATCACAATCGGCATGAGAAATACTCCCATGGGCTATGGATCGTTCCCGGCAACTGGAGATCGTTGTCCTCAACACATCTGTTTACATACAGGATGTGGCAGCTCCAAGGCATTTGGTGAAGGAGGCACACTTTAATGCTGCAGGCATGCATTTATGAAATCCCCACTGGGCTAAAAGTGTATGACATTCTGCAATACACAAACAAACACACCATTTTTTTGTATTTTTTTTTTGTATAATACCTTGTTCTGTGGCATCTAATCATGTGTGATAGTCTGTGTACATATTCTTATAATTCATTTGCTTTCTGGGACAGCTTTTTTCTCCAAATTAGTTCTAAAAATAACCTTTGCAATAGCAGATGAAGTGCACATGTAGTGATGGGGATAGGCTACGTGCGAGGATGTGATGGGGATAGGCTACGTGCGAGGATGTGATGGGGATAGGCTACGTGCGAGGATGTGATGGGGATAGGCTACGTGCGAGGATGTGATGGGGATAGGCTACGTGCGAGGATGTGATGGGGATAGGCTACGTGCGAGGATGTGATGGGGATAGGCTACGTGCGAGGATGTGTGCATTGTAATAAACATCAACAAGAATGCTCCATCCAAGGCTCTATTCGTTCTAGAATCAATCATAAAAGGGCCCTCGAATGATTCTGCTACTACTAGATGAAGAATGAGATTCAATATTATAGGCATACCGTCTTACGTGACACTGCATATTGGGTTGATTTATATTGGAATACTGTATTTATTCTACCTTTATTTTGCTGTAACCTGGTAAATTGAATCAGAACACATTCTCATTTACAGAAACGACCTGGAGAAGGGTTGCAGGGGCTCATCGGTGTACTCTCTGATCAATTCGACTTCATGTTATTGTGATGCATAACGTGCCAAGTGGGGACATGGTAGAGTTTTACCACAGGGTTTATTTTTTGTATTTTTTAAAAATCTTTTTTGAGTAACTGCCCTCCACGTCACCTCAACCTGGATGTTCAGATATGTGTGACAACCAGGGACGTGACTGACAGGAAGTAGTAGCACACGACACCTCAGCGCAGCAGTCACTTCCTATGATGTCATACACACACCTGGCCCTCATAGAGTTAATAAGCAGAGTTTGATTGACATCCGACATTTCATTATGGACGAGTCATAAGGAGACTGAACAAATCGAAATAGACATGACACACAACGGCAGACAGACATGCCAGGAGACACGGAGACAAACTTGCTGCAGGACTTGGGGAAACTAGACCTTCACTGTCATTTTGATTTAATTTTCCACAAATCTCATACAACGCAGTGAGGAAACAAGCATGTTGCTATGAACTGTAGGACCCTGTATACTTCCCATGTTTTGATAGATTCAGCTATAGGAAGGGTTTGAATTGTAGATTCAGCTGTAGGAAGGGCTTGAATTATAAGATTCAGCTGTAGAAAGGGTTGGAATGATAGATTCAACTGTAGGAAGAGTTTGAATTACGGGAGTGGCCGAAGGTGCAGAGCACTCCCATAACAAATCGGGGCACCCCTTTAGCCTATAATATTATCATGAGATAATACGAATATTATTGACACATTGGTTCTATTACATCACAAGTCTCCGCCCTCGGCCCCCTCTGCCTGTGCTTCTACATCTGCATTGCTTGCTCTTTGGGGTTTTAGGCTGGGTGTCTGTAAAGCACTTTGTGACAACTGCTGATGTAAAAAAGGGCTTTATAAAATATATTTGATTGATTATAATTTGATTATAAGGTGGAGCCAAGACATGCTGGAAAGTGCCATGTGAAAAGAAAATATCTATGCCATGTTGGCTTGGTACTGCTTGTGTTGGCATGAAAAGGATCATTGATTAGGCTAAGTGAATTAAAATGAGACTAGTATTTTCTGTAGGATAACATGCACATCCATTACTAAATACACTTTTAATTTATTAAAACTCCTCAGTTAACAGTATGTCTTATATTATTAACTAAATACCATACGATTTGTAAACACGAGCTATCCATCCACCAATTGAAACCTCTCTTTAATGTGCTTTCGTGGGTTCTTTCTTTTGCTATTTTATTCTCCTGAAATATTATTTTTTATTAATCAAGAAATATATAATTTTAGATATATGAATTAAACAATTACATGATAATTTATGTGTAGCCTACAATAAAAATATAAGCATGTTATAAATATGTTTTAAAATATTCAGGGAGAAAGCAGGCCTATTCTATTTTATTGTATAATTGTTTAATCTGGTCATTAAAGTACTTGATCTGATCTGATGCAATGTAACCTAACTAGCTAGCAGGGATAAAAAGACCACGTAATTAAAGGAAATAACAACCACTTTTCATGTCACCATTGGCTGAATTTGTTGTCCATTTGAGTCTAGTGGGCAGGAAGTACTAATTTTGACCAATCGTGTTGCCATCCCCTTGCCCAACAGACAGGTCGCAATGATGGCGTTGAGAGAGCTATCATCGCTGGAAAAAGCTTTAGGATTGAAAAAGCCTAACAAATACAGTACTCAGGGGGACAAGAAGGTGAATTTGCCATCTGATGGTTCCGGTCACAGTTATCGATATGTGCCAAATATGATAGACCTTACCACATGAACAGTAGGTTAAAAAGAGTACTCATGCTACTCTACTGTCCAATGGAAAAGCTAGCTAGCTAACAAGATAATGTCCGTAGCTTTCGCAACTATTTTATCTTCTATTTTAGCGAAAGTAGGTCACTTAGGAGCAAATAAGCTATAACTTTACAAAGTATAGCTAAGTTGTAGAGTAAATATGTAATAATCATTGTTTCAGCTAAAATGTGTTGTTATTAACCAGTTGACGTTAAGCTAACATTGAATGAATATGCTGTCTGGCCAGATAGATAGATAGTTAACGTTACGTGGCCGTGTGGATTACTTATTGGGTTGTCAACATATCTTGCTGCTACTACTAAACGTACTATAGTTCATTTCAGTGGAGTGTGCAGTACTAGTTCTGTCTCAACAGCCTTTATTGCAATGTAAGAAACAAACACACATACTGTACCTCAGAGGGTAGTGTACGTGACAGTCCATGTGTTTTGTTTAGGAAGCTAGCCAGCTATGCAACTAGTGCTTAAATAGTGTCTCTAACAGGATGTTGACAAGTAGTTACAGGGTTGTCGTTTTATTTCACGTGTCCATAATTCCTATCAGGCTCTTAGTGTATAATACACACCACATTCTCTTTCTCTCCCACCCAGGTACCCGTGCTCCATAGTAGTAATGGCCCAGCTCTGGTCGGCTTGGTGACCATCTCCACTCACCTGGTCCGCGAGGCCAAACTGCCCAAGTTGCTGGGTGGGTCAGCTGAACACAAGGCTTTAGTGCAGCAGTGGATGGAGTACAGGCTCACCAAAGTGGACGGATGCCACAAAGAAGATATCAAGACCATACTGAAGGTAGAGGCCCAGGAACAATAGTGAAGATTCTTCAGTATTAGAAAGTCTAACTTGCAAGTTAGTCAATTTGATTGTAGTCTCTTGTCAAATGAGAATGTGTACCACTACCCACTGTTTTTCATGAGAAGTCCCTTCTACCCTTGTGGGATAGACAGGCTTGGTGAGCTGTGTACGGAGAGGATCTAACAGGGCCTGGGAGAAGCCCCTGAGCCAAACTCTCCAACTCATGCTCCACCAGCCGGGGCCAAACTGACACTGTGTGGCTCGTTAAGGCGTGGTGACATGAATCAAGGCTGATATATGGCCCTTCAGTGACATGGCCGAGACGGGCAAAGCAGTGGACAACAGTAAATGTATTTAATGGGGGCCGCTGTCGACAGCTGGACAGGCACCTCTCGCCACTGGCTGTCAGGGTGACGTGCCGCACTGGCATCACTGAAAAGTCCTACGGATCCAGAGTGTGGATGTGAGTGTGGACAGGCCTTTTAAACATTTGAATGGTGCCACTTCCAGAAGTTACCCAGCTCTGTGCCCCCACGAGATGCTGCAGCTGTCCTGCTGGTTTACCAGAACTCTAATAGCACACCAATAATCCCAGAAATCAACGGGGTCAATGCGAGACACAATAACATCCGTTTTTGTTTTCACTTTTAAATCCTCCTGTGTGTCACCATTTTTAGTTTATCTGATTATGCGGAACATTAGATCTGAATTCAATAGTTACACTTTTGAATAGGGTTGACACGATACCAGTATTGCGATACTAAGATACCAGATTTTGCATGGCAAAAAAAATTAAAACACGAATTAGACTAAATGTAAAATTGTGGGTGCTATAGCTTGCATATAGGACCGTTTTCCCTTTCATCACTATGGTAGATAAGTCATGGTGCTATAACCCACAGCCTTGCTGCAGCAGGGAGGTCTAGTAGCCCCAGTGAGGGATATCAGAAGTCTCGGGAAGAATGTGGTTGGGGGGGGTGGAGAAGCAGGGCCCAGGTTCTGAACTCAATGTGGGGGGTGAAGGTGGAGATGGGGTGGGGGCAGTCTCCTGTCAGCTGTAGAGAAGGCAGGACTCTGATTGTGGAGGAGGAGTCTGTCTTCATGCCTTGCTTGGCAGCAAACACTGCACAATAACTCCATTAGCCCTGAAGACGCTGTGTGTGTGTAGTGCTGAAGATGGTCCCATCCCTTGGGACCTGCACAACCACACTCAACCCCCCCATGCTTAGCCCAGCCGGAGTGGCCAGAGTTGTGGGGATGGCATGCCACGGCAGGCAGATATTCCCCCTCAGTTTGTGCATTGTTCAAGTACAGATACCGAGCTCTCCACCCGTACGTCCCAGATATATAGGTTCAATAGATCTCAGGCCTGGGTTGGCTCCACCGGCCACAGCTTTCGTCTTGTATTTCAACTCTTTTGACTATTGAAGAAGTTTATTTGGATATTCTGTATTTTACTGTGGATATATCATTATCACCCCTATCACGCTGGGAAAGTGTTATTGAGACATTTCGGGAGTTTCCCACTGCTGCTTTTACTGTTCAAATAAATGTTTGATGAACATCGTTGGTTGACTTTTATTGAATCTAATGTCTAATTAGGTCATTATGATAAAGAAATGCTAAGATAATGTAATGAGTTGCATTGTAGTGATTCTGTGACTGTGGTGTTAAAGATGTTTGTAGGCGTTTGCCTCTATATTGAGGATCTAGGGAAATTCTGTAAATATATATATTTTTTCTCATGCAGGACCTCAACAGCTATCTAGAAGACAAGGTTTACCTGGCAGGGAATCAGTTCACCCTCGCCGACACACTCATGTACTACGGAATACATCACATTATCGTAAGTCTAGCGTCCAATAACCAAACAGAGCCGACTTCAATCAGAGTTGAAGTTAAAAGGCGGTTTGTCAAACGGAGCTCACAATTAAAAGAGTCATATGGTTAAAGGGCATGGGAGAGAGAACTTGACACAAGCAACAACAAAAAAAATGAGGCGCAAAGTGATGTCTTTAGCCCAGGCCTAGGAAGAAGTTTGTTGGCCCCCGGAGGCTGACGGGAAGAAATGGGATCACATGTTGAGAAATGTCAGCGGTTGTTGGCGGAGATGGATCCTTGCCACCAGGCACAAGGGAGTCCGTTTAGTTTTTATCATGGCGGTTAACCTCAGGACAGAGGTCAGTCAGCAGCCTAGGTCCTCATTGTATTTGGAGGACTGAACCCAACTGGCATGATGTTAGACTATTTCAGGGACGGTACAGCTAGCTAAGACCAGGTTTGGGCAGCATCACAATGAACCTGAAATGGGATTGTCTAATATGTTCACTTAGTAAAGTGTTATTCTGTTCAGCTAAAATTTACTTGTTTTGTGGGGAAAGAGATGTGACTTAGTAACAAGTTAGTAACAAGCAGAGTTGCTACAGTAGTTTGGGTATTAGCTAGCTAGCTAGCTAACCAGAAAGATGCATTTGGTTCATAACATTGCTAGCCATTTTCTTTCCTTGCTGCCTTGTAATGTCACAGTAGCGTCATTCTCAACCTTTTAGCAACGTAGCGTCATTCTCAACCTTTTAGCAATGGCAAATGGAAACAATGTTAGGAGAGATGGAGATCTCCATCTCTACAAAAAAAAAAAAATTTGCCCTTGCTAAAAGGTATTCTAATTTTAAAACCTACAAACACTATTTCATGTAAAGGACCTTTTTAAAGAGCACAGATGGCCACCCATCATTTTAAATGAAACAATTCCAGATTTGTACTGCATAGTATGGAGCAACAGTGGAAACAAGGAATGTATCCCCCTCTCTCCCAGGTGGGCCTGGCCGTCCAGGAGAAGGAGAAGCACATGAACGTGACGCGGTGGTTTGACCACATCCAGCACTACCCCAGCGTCCGGCACCACCTACCCCCAGTGGTGGTCCTGAGGAACAGAGTGTATACCAGCGGCTACCACTGAGGTCTCAGGGTGTACTGCTGGCTGCCAGGAGGGCCGGCGTGAGGAGTACACAGGCGTGTGCTGACGTCTCAACCTACCTAACATGACTATGGCCCCTCCCTTGCCTTTGAGACATTTGGTTATTTTTCCCTCTAAAACCCCCAGGCGAATAACACATGCAATGGAGAAATGATCACAAGGAGATTATTATTATTTTAAATGTAACCTTTATTTAACTAGGCAAGTCAGTTAAGAACAAATTCTTATTTATTTATTCTTATTTATTTTATTTTATGTCATTTAGCAGACGCTCTTATCCAGAGCGACTTACGGGAGCAATTAGGGTTAAGTGCCTTGCTCAAGGGCACATCGACAGATTTTTCACCTAGTCGGCTCGGGGATTAGAACCAGCGACCTTTCGGTTACTGGCACAACGCTCTTAACCACTAAGCTACCTGCCGCCCTACACCGGCCAAACCCGGACGACGCTGGGCCAATTGTGCGCCGCCCTATGGGACTCCCAATCACGGCCAGATTGTGATACAGCCTGGAATCGAACCAGGGTGTCTGTAGTGACGCCTCAAGCACTGAGATGCAGTGCCTTAGACCGCTGCGCCACTCGAGGCCGAAAATGATAGTTTTTTTTTTTGTTAGTTGGTTGTTGGAGTCTATTGCCGTCAGGGTCAATGTGCAGGTATAGTCTGAAACGGGTTCCCTGAGAGCATTCTTGTTTTAGGCTTTGCTGATACCTCTTGTCTTTTCTGTTAACCTGAGCCTTGAATGTAAAAAAAAAAAAAGTATTATACAAAATTACTTATTTGTTTGCTATGTCCGTTTAAAGAAGGCTTTTTCAATGTATCAACATTTACATTTTCCTCAAACAAAACTAAATATGTTCAGTCCGCCCAACTGTGTGTTCAGCTGTGTAATCATCATCCTCCACAGATGCCCAGTCCACTATCAACTTTCCGCCCTCATGAATTTAGTCTTGTTTCTCAAGCTGCTGCTTCTGCTGTTCCACCAGCAGCCTCTAGCTCAGAGTCACTCAAATCAATCCGTGTGTTGATGCTGAGGGGCAGAGGGCAGACTACCAGCTGCCATAGATGCCCCAGTGCGCCTCTGTCCAACGCCAGAGCCCTGGGTGACAGCCACGCATTGTCATTTCACCCTCTTACCCAGGGGCGGGAAATCCTTTTGTGACACAACATCCGAGCGACACGCTCGAACCACTCACACAAGCAGACTGGATTTAGCCATTAGCTCTGTCAGCAGTGGAAATCACAGCTAATATACACTACATGACCAAAAGTATGTGGACACCTCTTTGTCGAGCATCTCATTCCAAAATCATAGGCATTAATATGGAGTTGGCCGCACCATTTGCTGCTATAACAGCCTCCACTCTTCTGGGAAGGCTTTCCACTAGATGTTGAAACATTGCTGCGGGGACTTGCTTCCATTCAGCCACAAGAGCATTAGCAAGGTCGGGCACTGATGTTGGGCGATTAGGCCTGGCTCGCAGTCGCCGTTCCAATTCATCCCAAAGGTGTTCGATGGGGTTGAGGTCAAGGTTCTGTGCAGGCCAGTCAAGTTCTTCAACACCGATCTCGACAAACCATTTCTGTATGGACCTCGCTTTGTGCACGAGGGCATTGTCATGCTGAAACACTAAAGGGCCTTCCCCAAACTGTTGCCACAAAGTTGGAAGCACAAATCGTCTAGAATGTCATTGTATGCTGTAGCGTTAAGATTTCTCTTCACTGGAACTAAGGGGCCTAGCCCAAACCATGAAAAACAAACATTACAGTTGGCACAATGCATTGGTGCAGGTAGCGTTCTCCTGGCATCCGCCAAACCCAGATTCGTCCGTCGGCCTCCCAGATAGTGAAGTGTGATTCATCACTCCCAGAGAACGTGTTTTCACTGATCCAGAGTCCAATGGCAGCGAGCTTTACACCACTCCAGCCGACGCTTGGCATTGCACATGGTGATCTTAGGCTTGTGTGCGGCTGCTCGGCCATGGAAGCCCATTTCATAAAGCTCTCGACTAACAGTTCTTGTGCTGACGTTGCTTCCAGAGGCAGGTTGGAACTCAGTAGTGTGTTTTGCAACCGAGAACAGACGATTTTTATGCGCTTCAGCACTCGGTGGTCCCGTTCTGTGAGCTTGTGTGGCCTACCACTTCACGGCTGAGCTGTTGTTGCTCCTAGATGTTTCCACTAAGCAATAACAGCACTTACAGTTGACCGGGGCAGCTTTAGCAGGTTTTGTTGAAAGGTGGCATCCTATGACGGTGCCACGTAGAAAGTAACTGAGCTCTTTTAGTAAGGCCATTCTACTGCCAATGTTTGTCTAATTTGAAGGGGTGTCCACATACTTTTGTGTATATATAGTGTATATATTGGATTTAATCACAGCGTTTGCACAACAAAAGAGTTGGGTTATCGTTGTCTGTCTTAATTATTGAAACTTAATCCGGTGTATCAAACTGCTAACTGGTTTGAGTTGTTTCACTTTCACCCAGCCTGTGTTTTGTCATGTAAACCCTTTTTACCCTTCTCTAGGTTATATTAAGCCTTCCTTGTGACATGTATGCTGCTTTAATGGTATAGTTTGTGTTATTGAAGTATACAGAAGGTCGTCCTGTGCCAATAAAAAAACAAAGATGATCGTTGTCTCATCTTATTCTATTAATCAATTCCTTTTTTCACATTTTGTGGGTCCATCGACGTAAATTCGTTTTTTCACACTGGTGGTTCTGTACAACGGCAAACAAAGTGCTGTGTGTTCTGGAAAGTGTAAACTTGTGAAAGCAAACATCTTGCAGTCATTTGAGCAGGCCTTGTGACTAGATTAGGAAGAACATTGCACGACTGGACCATAATAGAACCACTGTCCTGTTGTTTATTTCAGTCCCATTTAGATATCACTGCTGCTGAATCAAAGAGAAGCTTAGCACAGCATGTCATGCTTTATCTTTGACGTGTCGGCAAGATTGAGGAGACTGAACTTAAGACTTTTTACGCGCGTATTAACTTGAAATTAGTCTTTCTGAAGTTTTGTGTGCTGACTAACGCTGTATTGTAAAAAAACGGCAGTGGCATAAGGTTTCCAGCTTTGCAGCTGATGATCAAACCAAAGTCAAGACAACCCCAGACATGAAGCCACAGCGGGTATCCCAGACAGCCCAATTAGTAGGACCTTCTCCCGGTCATCTGAAGACTGAGGTGCACCTCTCTACAGGGGTGGACTGCCACAATGAGCTCACATTTAGATATTTCCCCTCCTGGCAGCGGAGGCAGCCTTCATTTCCCCCCACCCCCTGGTCGGTGATAGTTCAGGGGTCAATTGGCTCGGTGGATCAGCAGCGTTCACTGGTGACTTCAGCTCTCACCAGGAGTCCATCTCTCAGTGTGTGGTCCGGACCAGACGCCACCTGTCGATCGCTCCTCTTCACGGCCACAGGGGGGTTTCGCTGTGGGAAGGGCATGGGGACAGAGTTCAGGGCCAGGTGGGGTGATGTCGCTCTACAGACAACTATCTGAAGGACCACACCTCTGTTGGGTATCACCTTTTAAAGTGTAGGTAGGAGTGTCACATGTTCCACAGGTCAGGAAGTAAATGGTGCCATGCAGAAGTTGTATTCAGGCGGCTTCCAGTAGCTGGTCCCTTAGTACGATCTCCCTAATGAGCGGCAAATGTGTGGGGGTCACGTCACACAACACCCCACGGTGTTAGTTAGTCTGCCATGTCGGCACAAAAACATTTTTTTTGTTACATCTCGTTAACGAGATCGAGAGCGGCGCATCCGACGGGACACGTATCTGGCAAAACAGCGTTCCCTGATTGATTCAATGAAACAATCAACACTGTGTGGGGGCGTGTTAGCGTGTTGTAAGCGCTTTTGACAGGCCTTGCCTTATCCTGCCATTACAGATAGTGATAATTCTACCATGCGTCCGTAAAGATGGCATCTGATTGTCAATTGCAATTACACAAGTGCAGAGGCGAGGATCGGGTGGGGGGGTAATGTTCTCTTTAAACACTCTTTAGTACAGTCATTGGTTCAGACTTCCATTGCTTGAAGGCAAGTTGGGAAATACATTTTGGTCTGTTGACGGTTTATTATCCTTATCTCCAGACAGCTTCTGGATTAGAAACATAGTAAAAAATAGCCACCCTTTGCCTTGATGACAGCTTTGTACACGCTTGGCATTCTCTCAACCAGCTTCATGAGGTAGTAACCTGGAATGCATTTCAATTAACAGGGGTGCCTTCTTAAAAGTTGATTTGTGGAATGTCTTTCCTTCTTAATGCGTTTGAGCCAATCAGTTGTGTTGTGACAAGGTAAGGGGGGGGGGATTTACAGAAGAAAGCCCTATTTGGTAAAAGACCAAGTACATATTATGGCAAGAACAGCTAAAATAAGCAAAGAGAAATGACAGTCCATCATTGCTTTAAGACATGAAGGTCAGTCAATATGGAAAACTTCAAGAAAGGTTCTTCAAGTGCAGTCGCAAAAACCATCAAGCGCTATTATGAAACTGGCTCTCATGTGGACCAGTACAGGAATGGAAGACCCAGAGTTACCTCTGCTGCAGAGGATAAGTTCATTAGAGTTAGGCTGTGTCTTTGTGAGATGCAGAGTAGGTGAATGGATGATCTCCGCATGTGTATTTCCCACCGTAAAGCATGGAGGAGGAGGTGTTATGGTGTGGGGGTGCTTTGCTGGTGACACTGTCAGTGATTTATTTAGAATTCAAGGCACACTTAACCAGCATGTCTACCACAGGATTCTGCAGAGATACGCCATCCCATCTGGTTGTTTTTCAACAGGACAATGACCCAACACACCTCCAGGCTGTGTAAGCCTCCACAATCCCCCGAACTCAACCCAATTGAGATGGTTTGGGATGAGTCGGACAGCAGAGTGAAGGAAAAGCAGCCAACATGTGCTCAGCATATGTGGGAACTCCTTCAAGACTGTTGGGAAAGCATTCCAGGTGAAGCTGGTTGAGAGAATGCCAAGCTGTCATTAAGGCAAAGGGTGGCTATTTGAAGAATCTCAAATATAAAATATATTTTGATTTGTTTAACACTTTTTTTGGTTACTACATGATTCCAAATGTGTTATTTCATAGTTTTGATGTCTTCACTATTATTCTACAATGTAGAAAATAGTCAAAATAAAGAAAAACCCTTGAATGAGTAGGTGTGTCCAAACTTTTGACTGGTACTGTATGTATGTATGTATATATATTATTTTACTGCTACACCGGAATAAGAATGATCATTGAATTATTGTAATGTTAGTTTGTGGGTTGCCAATTGGCGATTTGACACGGAAATAAATAAAATGTCATTCATTCATTTCGGCTTATACATACTATATATATATTTTACAGACACAATCTATTTTACAATAGTTATCTTTTTGTTTGTTTTTACTCCTATCCTTCCGCTACCCTCAAACCCTCCCATCTCTTTCTGAAGACCATCCAGTTTGATTTCTATTTGCCATATATTTTTCAACTGTGCTGTGATGAATACCTGCCATGCCGCGAAGCACAGAATGAGGCCAGGTGAGTTTACGAGACGCACTCACTCACTTCATCAGTCAGAGAGGGGCGGCTGATTCGGCCTAGGTGCTAAAGTACATGTGTGTATCCCGGGGCAATGGGATCACACCTTAACTCGGCACGGATCACAGACTGCTCCAGAATTAGCCTTGCTTACCCCCTTTCTCTCTCCCAACCTGCCTCAGCTGCGCACACACTTCCTGTGTGTGTGTGTGTTCATGCGTTCGTTCAGGGGGTTGTGGACTTGGCTTGGGGGCAAGGGGTGAGAGGGGTGTACTGATGTTGGGGGATGGGAGGAATACATACCGTGCAAGACTCAAGGATAGCGATTCTCCTTGTCTGGATAAGTTCAGCCTCTCAGTTTTCTTGTGTGGATTTGTCCTGCGCTTTGTTCTCAAGCTGCAAAAGTATTGGTATTTTTTCTTTAAGACCCCTGCTTTTAGGAGTCAGTGGGGTACAGGTGCAATAGCATACACATTATTAGGGAAATATTTTAAATAGAACCAACATGGGACTTGTTCTCCATACATTCAGCCAGGAATTGACTCCTCCAGGACATGTCTTGGCCTTGTGGCCCTGGTTGACTCGTTGTCCTCATATTCTAATTCTGAAGAATGTGTCGCAAATTAGGTATGCATTTTATCTCCTACTCCATGCACCCTTGGCCCTCTACCCCATAGGTCTATGCCACTTAACTTTAGACTGCCTTGATGGTTTCTGATAGGATGTCTTCAGGGGGGACTCACTGCCCTGCGAGAAGTGGTACCAAAAGTAATTGCGTCTGAAGCCCCATGACAAGGGCTATACTTTAAAAAAAGGCTCAGGGAAGAGAGGAGAATGGGGACGGGAGAAAGCCTCCAGATGCATCCTGGGAGAAGAGGGAATGAGGGGGTTAATGCCCTCAGCGATACCCTGTAATGACCACCCTGGCAATACAAACAACACCCTCATTAGCATTTCTGCTCGACTCATCTGCATATCCGTCACCCGGCTCTGAATTTCTAATTTCTGCCTTATTACAATGCCCGTTTTTAATTTGGGGTGACTAATTTATTTAAACCTGGAGTTAAATAAGCCTCCTCTCCCAGCACTGTTTCCCTCCTTACCTCGTCACATTTCCCGAATGCTAAACACACCCCTGATACAGATTTAGGAGAACAACACAAGGTTTGATATGATTAACTGTAATTATGTGTTACCTAACTAACTGTTTGCGCTCTATTCTAAATACATATATGTATGAAGGAGGAGTTTACAGCAATAGTATGTGTTTATCTTCCATTTTAAACCCAAGTTTGCATTTCCACTTTTTACCGAAAGCCACTTGATGCAATGACAGTACTTTGGCATATTTGACCTCTGGACTGACTGTATCATAGAAGCCAAACCAATAGACAGTTCCCAGTGTCCACCTCACTGAGCATGGCAAGAAGATGGAGCCCGGGCACAAGGGGAGCCAGCCGGCGTGGCGCTAATGGATTAACCTTGACAGAACATGATTATGAACCAGAAGTGCACCTTTTACTCGTGCCTGGCTGTTTCCCTTGTGTGTGTGTGTGTGTGTGTGTGTGTGTGTGTGTGTGTGCTTCACCACTCACTGGCTTGATTCTGGACTGGGGGCATGAAGCTGCAATCTGGTAGAGGGGACACCCACTCGCTCACACGACCGCTCCACTCACTGCTCCCCCCCTCCACGTCTCAGTCTTTCCCCTCAGTGGGATCGCTCTTTGACTCTTGGAGTCTTCGTTAAAGTCCAGCAATTCGAGTCACCGATGTGGCCCAATTTTATCGTCCTCTCTTTTAAAAATGAGTCATTGTGATCTTTGTGGATTATTAGTTGGTCCCGTAGTTACCAGGCTGCTTCAGGAGACCAGTTACTGGTTCTAGTTAGTGGTAGGGGCTGTTGCGTGAACACATTCTGCTGAACATGCTTAGACTAGAAACAGGCTTAATCTGTGTCTGTACAGCCGCCCCTCAGTGTGTTAACTAGCCTTGAGTGAACAAATCAAATCAAATCCAATTTTATTGGTCACATACACTACCGGTCAAACGTTTTAGAACACCTACTCATTCAAGGGTTTTTCTTTATTTGTACTATTTTCTACATTGTAGAATAATAGTGAAGACATCAAAACTATGTAATAACACTCATGGAATCATGTAGTAACCAAAAAAGTGTTCAACAAATCAAAATATATTTTATATTTGAGATTCTTCAAATAGCCACCCTTTGCCTTGATGACAGCTTTGCACACTCTTGGCATTCTCTCAACCAGCTTCATGAGGTAGTCACCTGGAATGCATATCAATTAACAGGTGTGCCTTGTTAAAAGTTAATTTGTGGAATTTTCCTTCTTAATGCGTTTGAGCCAATCAGTGTTGTGACAAGGTAGGGGTGGTATACAGAAGATAGCCTTAATTGGTAAAAGACCAAGTCCATTATGGCAAGAACAGCTCAAATAAGCAAAGAGAAACGACAGTCCATCATTACTTTAAGACATGAAGGTCAGTCAATATGGAACATTTCAAGAACTTTTAAAGTTTCTTCAAGTGCAGTCGCAAAAACTATCAAGCGCTATGATGAAACTGCCTCTCATGTGGATTGCCACAGAAATGGAAGACCCAGAGTTACCTCTGCTGCAGAGGATAAGTTCATTAGAGTTACCAGCCTCAGAAATTGCAGCCCAAATAAATGCTTCAGAGAGTTCAAGTAACAGACACATCTCAACATCAACTGTTCAGAGGAGACTGTGCGAATCAGGCCTTCATGGTCGAATTGATGCAAAGAAACCACTACTAAAGGACACCAATAAGAAGAAGAGACTTGATTGGGCCAAGAAACACGAGCAATGGACATTAGACCGGTGGAAATTTGAGATTTTGGTTCCAACCGCCGTGTCTTTGTGAGATGCGGTGTGGGTGAACAAATGATCTCCACATGTGTATTTCCCACCGTAAAGCATAGAGGAGGAGGTGTTATGGTGTGGGGATGCTTTGCTGGTGACACTGTCTGTGATTTATATAGAATTCAAGGCACACTTAACCAGCATGGCTACCACAGCATTCTGCTGCGATACGCCATCCCATCTGGTTTGGGCTTAGTGGGACTATCATTTGTTTTTCAACAGGACAATGACCCAACACACCTCCAGGCTTTTTATGGGCTATGACCTCAACCTAATTGAGATGGTTTTGGATGAGTCGGACAGTAGAGTGAAGGAAAAGCAGCCAACAAGTGCTCAGCATATGTGGGAGCTCCTTCAAGACTGTTGGAAAAGCATTCCAGGTGAAGCTGGTTGAGAGTGCCAAGAGTGTGCAAAGCTGTCATCAAGGCAAAGGGTGGCTATTTGAAGAATCTCAAATATAAAATATATTTTGATTTGTTTAACACTTTTTTGGTTACTACATGATTCCATATGTGTTATTTCAAAGTTTTGATGTCTTCACTATTATTCTACAATGTAGAAAATAGTAAAAATAAAGAAAAACCCTTGAATGAGTAGGTGTTCTAAAACTTTTGACCGGTAGTGTACATGTGTTTAGCAGATGTTATTGCGGGTGTAGCGAAATGCTTGTGCTTCTAGCTCCGACAGTGCAGTAATATCTAACAAGTAATATCTAACAATTTCACAACATATACCCAATACACACAAATCTAAGTAAGGAATAAATTAAGAATATATACATTTATGGACGAGCGACGTCAGAGCGGCATGGACTAAGATACAGTAGAATAGTATAGAATACAGTATATACATATGAGATGAGTAATGCAAGATATGTAAACATTATTAAAGTGGCTAGTGTTCCATTTCTTAAAGTGGCCAGTGATTTCTAGTCTATGTCTATAGGCAGCAGCCTCTAATGTGCTAGTGATGGCTGTTTAACAGTCTGATGGCCTTGAGATAGAAGCTGTTTTTCAGTCTCTCGGTCCCAGCTTTGATGCACCTGTACTGACCTCGCCTTCTGGACGATAGCGGGGTGAACAGGCAGTGGCTCGGGTGGTTGATGTCCTTGATGATCTTTCTGGCCTTCCTGTGACATCGGGTGGTGTAGGTGTCCTGGAGGGCGTGTAGTTTGCCCCCGGTAATGTGTTGTGCAGACCGCACCCCCCCTGGAGAGCCTTGCGGTTGCGGGCGGTGCAGTTGCCGTGCCAGGTGGTGATATAGCCCAACAGGATGCTCTCAATTGTGCATCTGTAAAAGTTTGTGAGGGTTTTAGGTGCCAAGCCAAATTTCTTTAGCCTCCTGATGTTGAAGAGGTTCTGTTGCGCCTTCTTCACCACACTGTCTGTGTGGGTGGTCCATTTCAGTTTGTCAGTGATGTGTACGCCAAGGAACTTGAAGCTTTCCACCTTCTCCACTGTGGTCCCGTCGATGTGGAAAGGGGGGTGCACCCTCTGCTGTTTCCTGAAGTCCACGATCATCTCCTTTGTTTTGTTGACGTTGAATGAGAGGTTATTTTCCTGGCACCACACTCCCAGAGCCCTCACCACCTCCCTGTAGGCTTTCTTGTCATTGTTGGTAATCAAGCCTACTACTGTTGTGTCGTCTGCAAACTTGATTATTGAGTTGGAGGCATGCTTGGCCACGCAGTCATGGGTGAACAGGGAGTACAGGAGTCGGCTGAGCACGCACCCTTGTGGGGCCCCAGTGTTGAGGATCAGCGAAGGGGCGGCCCGTCAGGAAGTCCAGGACCAATTGCACAGGGCGGGGTTCAGACCCAGGGCCTCGAGCTTAATGATGAGCTTGGAGGGTACTATGGTGTTGAATGCTGAGCTATAGTCAATGAACAGTATTCTTACATAGGTATTCCTCTTGTCCAGATGGGATAGGGCAGTGTGCAGAGTGATGGCGATTGCATTGTCTGCGGATCTATTGGGGCGGTAAGCAAATTGAAGTTGGTCTAGGGTGGCAGGTAAGGTAGAGGTGATATGTTCCTTGACTAGTCTCTCAAAGCACTTCATGATGACAGAGGTGAGTGCTACGGGGCGATAGTCGTTTAGTTCAGTTACCTTTGCTTTCTTGGGTACAGGAACAATGGTGGCCATCTTGAAGCATGTGGGGACAGCAGACTGGGATAGGGAGAGATTGAATATGTCCGTAAACACACCAGCCAGCTGGTGTGCGAATGCTCTGAGGACGTGGCTAGGGATGCCATCTGGGCCGGCAGCCTTGCGAAGGTTAACACGTTTAAATGTTTTACTCACGTCGGCCACGGAGACGGAGAGCCCACAGTCCTTGGTAGCGGGCCGCGTCGGTGGCACTGTGTTATCCTCAAACCGGGCGAAGAAGGTGTTTAGCTTGTCCGGAAGCAAGACGTCGGTCTCAGCGACGTGGCTGGTTTTCCTTTTGTAGTCCGTGATTGTCTGTAGACCCTGCCACATACGTCTTGTGTCTGAGCCGTTGAATTGCGACTCCACTTTGTCTCTGTACTGACGTTTTGCTTGTTTGATTGCCTTGCCGAGTGAATAACTACACTGTTTGTATTCTGCCATATTCCTAGTCACCTTGCCATGGTTAAATGCGGTTGTTCGCACTTTCAGTTTCGCGCAAATGCTGCCATCTATCCACGGTTTCTGGTTAGGGTAGGTTTTAATAGTCACAGTGGGTACGACATCTCCTATACACTTCCTGATATACTCTGTTACCGTATCGGTGTATTTGTCCAAATTATTTTTGCAAGCTACCTGGAACATATCCCAGTCCATGTGATCAAAACAATCCTGAAGCGTGGATTCCGATTGGTCAGACCAACGTTGAATAGTCCTTAGCACAGGTACTTCCTGTTTGAGTTTCTGCCTATAGGAAGGGAGTAGCAAAATGGAGTCATGGTCAGATTTGCCGAAAGGAGGACGGGGGAGGGCCTTATAACCATCCCGGAAGTTTGAATAGCAATGGTCGAGGATTTTAACAGCGCGGGTACTACAGTCGATATGTTGAAAGAACTTCAGCAGCCTAGTCCTCAAATTTGCTTTGTTAAAATCCCCTGCTACAATAAATGCATAAAGTGAAGTTCTTTGAGGGCCGTCGTTGTATCGGCTTGAGGGGGATATAAACGGCCGTGGCTATAACGGAGTAAGATTCCCTTGGGAGATAATACGGTCGGCATTTGATTGTGAGGTATTCTAGGGTGAACAAAAGGACTTGAGTTCCTGTATGTTACTACAATTACACCATGAGTTGTTAATCATGAAACACACACCTCCGCCCTTCTGCTTCCCGGAGAGATATTTATTCCTATCTGCGCGATGAACTGAGAATCCCTCTGGCTGGACCGATTCCGAGTATCCCGAGATAGCCATGTTTCCGTGAAACAAAGTATGTTACAAGCCCTGATGTCTCTCTGGAAAGAAATCCTTGCCCTGAGCTCATCAACTTTGTTATCCAAAGACTGAACATTAGCGAGTAATATACTTGGAAGCGGTGGGTGGTGTGCGCGCCTCCTAAGTCAAACCAGCAGGCCAACTCGAGTGCCTCTCCTCCGCCGGCGATGTTTTGGGTTGGCCTTTGGAATCAGTTCAATTGATCTGGGGAGAACGAACAAAGGATCTGCTTCGGGAAGTATTATTCCTGGTCGTAATGCTGGTAGTTCTGGTGAGTTACCGCCGCTCTGATATGCAATAGTTCTTCTCGGCTGAATGTAATGAATATTATAGCTATTATTATAGCTATATCAGAATATTTCCTGAGCTAATAATATAAAAAATCAAAAAACAAAATACCGAAAAGTTTCCTAAGAGCTAGTCGCAAGGCTGCCATCTCAGTCGGCGCCAGGTCGCAATAGTGCTGTGTGTCAAGCAGCCGTGGATAAAGGAAAGACAAATGATTGCAACTGCCAAATGTGCCAAATTACACAGACTGAGTGGGGCACATCTATTCAGAGAGCCTATGGTGCATTCCTAACTTAAGACGGTCTTGAACTCCTAGAATTTAAGGATACTGTCCCTGAGCCTCGACCAGGGATTGGTTCACGTTGCCACCCCCGGCAACAACCCCAGGGGACATACAGGACTGGGGGACACCAAGAGGTACGATGTCCTGCAGATGTGTCCCTCTTGGCAAAATGGGATGTGGGGGGGGTGGGGTTACTGAGATATGTCCTCTGGGACACAGCTGATCCCGGGCTCCTTTGAAAACACATATGGTAGAAGCCTGCGTGAAATCAACATTTGCAACACGGGACGGCGCAAGCAAGTCCGGACAAAGCCGGGGCGAGGGGGCTCGACGAGGCCCTGTCTTATCTCGTGTTTCCACCACACGCTTTGAACTGTGCGCCAGAAGTCCAGAGGGCAGCGACGGACTGGTGCGCTATCAAAGATGCTGTTGATGGGCTGGATGGGTGATGGTATCACAATAGGCCCAATGTGCTCCTCTAGGACCCCCTCCACCGCCTCTCACCACCCTCCCCGGGAAACTTTGCCTTCTTTTCGGCCCTTGCAGACTACCCTTGTGACTTTCACAACTGTCATGCTGTGCTCTGTGGCCATTCATTAATTCTTAAGATACGTAGTGGGTGCTTTTTTGCAAGCATGTGATGGCCAGGCTATACACACTAGTGAATTATTCCTGTGCCTCTGGTGTTAATGGGGTGTGTTACTTGTCATAATGTAATTTCACGGGGAGTTACGGCACTGCAAAGGCAATGATATGGATCTTTAGCAAGGCAGGTGTACGAGGCACCTAGTCTTGAATGGATTTGATATCATCTGGAGAAGAGTATTTTTAAGTATGTTTCAACAATGCTGATATAATACCTGAGTAATGGAAGAGGATGAATCAAAGCCAATCTGATGAGAACTTCTATTCATTAAACTCTCCATTTAGAAAAGCCATGATCAATTTCATGGTGCACAGTTGATGCTGTATAATATGGATTAATATACTTGGCAGTATTAATGTGGATAATTCCAAAGACTCGTGACTCTTAAAAACTCCCTGGGTCTATGTGGGAATCCAAATGCATTCTCCCCAGTTAAAAATGGTGGATTCGTCTTCAATTTTTCTGGGTTGGTGCTTTTTATGGTGACACAGTGTGATAGTCATTGCCCTAGAACCTTCCATTGCGCTCATAATATCTCCCTTTCACTCCCTTTCATAAAATATGTCAGCTGTGAGGATGGCGGAAGTTTAGTCAAAGACAGTTGACGATCACCTCCAGGGGCACAGAGAGGAGAGAGGGAGGAGATGAGAGAGGGAGAGACGTTAGCAGAATGCCTCATGGCTCGTAGCCCCCTGGTCCGCTCAGTAACACCTCTCCCGCAGCCAGCAGGATGAATAACTGGAGCTACTACTCCCACTCCTCCCTCGGGAGAAACCTGGCCTGCGTCCATCCTCACACACACACCCGCTCACACACATTCAAATTGATATCCACACACACATTTGTTTGCACACACACGGGCATAAGGATACACTCCCACCGGGGCACACATACATCGGCACACACACAAATACACACACACACACACACAGGCATCAGGAAATCACTTCTCTTTGTCTCCCACTGTCATGGCTACTGAATGTAAGCTACAAGACAACATGGTGTAGCAACGAAGACCTGGACAACCACAGAGCTCCTCCTGACCTGAGGGCTCCTTCCTTCCTTCCTACCTCACAGACCTCAGAGTCAGATGGAGAGAGAGGGAAGAGGCACGAAAGTGAAAGAGAGTAACAACTCTCGGACGCATGGACAACAGTATCTCCCTCAAGGAGGCCGCCGTCTCCCACCATGGTGGAAACCAGCACTAAACTCCTGTCAGTTCCCATCTCACGACCCCCCCCCTTCCCCCGTCTCTCTCGGGCAGGACGCGCCTCTCCGAAGGGGGTCACATCACACACAGGGACGGCAGTCACTTGTCCCCTCTCTGAGGGGGTCTACTGTACGAACATGTCACCCTGTCCAAAGACGACCCGCTGCGGCCAATAGGGTGGCAATGTGGCTGTTTTTGGTAGAGACATTTTGCTGGCTAATGTGTACTGTATTTTTTTACATTACTGTTATTCTAATCTTTTTTTCTCCTACAGTTGAGATCTTAGAAAATACAAATGAAATGTTTCCAAAAAATATTCTGTACTTTCTGTAACATCTAACACTAACATCTCACGTCTATTTTCCCCCATTCAAATGCTCCTAATGTGTATAGCACAAGCAAATGGATCGAATTAATCTATTTCGACTCATTTCAAGACCTACATTTGATTAAAATAAAATGTCATATTATCAATCCTTTGTCTCATATTGTTTCTAAACAATAAAATCTATCTGTTTTAGATGTAAAATAAAATAATGTTTAACAATAAAATAATGTTTAACATTTTTAGAAGATCTTTTAACATTTTCTGCCTGTCTCTTAGAATGAGGACAAGGGGAAAGGCTTGTTGGAAATGAATTTTTCCACAAACACAGTGCATCTCTCCTAGGAGACTGCTTACACTGGCAGTAATTGTAAACTTGCCCCTGGCACTGTGTGTGTTTGTGTGTGTGTGTGTGCATGAATTGGGATACTCTCCTCCACAGGTCCACACAGAAGGAGGCCTGACTTCTGTTGTTCCCTACCTACTTCTGTTGTTTCCTACATACTTCTGTTGTTCCCTACATACTTCTGTTGTTCCCTACATACTTCTGTTGTTTCCTACCTACTTCTGTTGTTTCCTACATACTTATGTTGTTCCCTACCTACTTCTGTTGTTCCCTACCTACTTCTGTTGTTCCCTACCTACTTCTGTTCCCTACATACTTCTGTTGTTCCCTACCTACTTCTGTTGTTCCCTACCTACTTCTGTTGTTTCCTACATACTTCTGTTGTTCCCTACATACTTCTGTTGTTCCCTACATACTTACAGTGGGGAAAAAAAGTATTTAGTCAGCCACCAATTGTGCAAGTTCTCCCACTTAAAAAGATGAGAGAGGCCTGTAATTTTCATCATAGGTACACATCAACTATGACAGACAAAATGAGAAAAAAAAATCCTGAAAATCACATTGTAGGATTTTTTATGAATTTATTTGCAAATTATGGTGGAAAATAAGTATTTGGTCAATAACAAAAGTTTCTCAATACTTTGTTATATACCCTTTGTTGGCAATGACACAGGTCAAATGTTTTCTGTAAGACTTCACAAGGTTTTCACACACTGTTGCTGGTATTTTGGCCCATTCCTCCATGCAGATCTCCTCTAGAGCAGTGATGTTTTGGGGCTGTCGCTGGGCAACACGGACTTTCAACTCCCTCCAAAGATTTTCTATGGGGTTGAGATCTGGAGACTGGCTAGGCCACTCCAGGACCTTGAAATGCTTCTTACGAAGCCACTCCTTCGTTGCCCGGGCGGTGTGTTTGGGATCATTGTCATGCTGAAAGACCCAGCCACGTTTCATCTTCAATGCCCTTGCTGATGGAAGGAGGTTTTCACTCAAAATCTCACGATACATGGCCCCATTCATTATTTCCTTTACATGGATCAGTCGTCCTGGTCCCTTTGCAGAAAAACAGCCCCAAAGCATGATGTTTCCACCCCCATGCTTCACAGTAGGTATGGTGTTCTTTGGATGCAACTCAGCATTCTTTGTCCTCCAAACACGATGAGTTGAGTTTTTACCAAAAAGTTCTATTTTGGTTTCATCTGACCATATGACATTCTCCCAATCCTCTTCTGGATCATCCAAATGCACTCTAGCAAACTTCAGACGGGCCTGGACATGTACTGGCTTAAGCAGGGGGACACGTCTGGCACTGCAGGATTTGAGTCCCTGGCGGCGTAGTGTGTTACTGATGGTAGGCTTTGTTACTTTGGTCCCAGCTCTCTGCAGGTCATTCACTACGTCCCCCCGTGTGGTTCTGGGATTTTTGCTCACCGTTCTTGTGATCATTTTGACCCCACGGGGTGAGATCTTGCGTGGAGCCACAGATCGAGGGAGATTATCAGTGGTCTTGTATGTCTTCCATTTCCTAATAATTGCTCCCACAGTTGATTTCTTCAAACCAAGCTGCTTACCTATTGCAGATTCAGTCTTCCCAGCCTGGTGCAGGTCTACAATTTTGTTTCTGGTGTCCTTTGACAGCTCTTTGGTCTTGGCCGTAGTGGAGTTTGGAGTGTGACTGTTTGAGGTTGTGGACAGGTGTCTTTTATACTGATAACAAGTTCAAACAGGTGCCATTAATACAGGTAACGAGTGGAGGACAGAGGAGCCTCTTAAAGAAGAAGTTACAGGTCTGTGAGAGCCAGAAATCTTGCTTGTTTGTAGGTGACCAAATACTTATTTTCCACTATAATTTACAAATACATTCATTAAAAATCCTACAATGTGATTTTCTGGATATTTTTTTCTCAATTTGTCTGTCATAGTTGACGTGTACCTATGATGAAAATTACAGGCCTCTCTCATCTTTTTAAGTGGGAGAACTTGCACAATTGGTGGCTGACTAAATACTTTTTTTCCCCACTGTATGTTGTTCCCTACCTACTTCTGTTGTTCCCTACATACTTCTGTTGTTCCCTACATACTTCTGTTCCCTACATACTTCTGTTGTTCCCTACCTACTTCTGTTGTTCCCTACCTACTTATGTTGTTTCCTACATACTTCTGTTGTTCCCTACATACTTCTGTTGTTCCCTACATACTTATGTTGTTCCCTACCTACTTCTGTTGTTCCCTACCTACTTCTGTTGTTCCCTACATACTTCTGTTGTTCCCTACATACTTCTGTTCCCTACATACTTCTGTTGTTCCCTACCTACTTATGTTGTTCCCTACCTACTTCTGTTGTTTCCTACATACTTCTGTTGTTCCCTACCTACTTCTGTTGTTCCCTACCTACTTCTGTTGTTCCCTACCTACTTCTGTTGTTCCCTACATACTTCTGTTGTTCCCTACATACTACTTCTTGTTGTTCCCTACATACTTCTGTTTTTGTTTTGTGTATTTATTTATTTATTCTCAGGACAGGAAGCAAAGATGAATTAATAACATTTTATAATAACCCCTCCTCACTACGAGGGCCAAATCTTTTCAGTATTTCCAGTCCTGTGAGCTAATTTGACAGCTCATGGGATGATGCAGATTCCACTTCAGAGAGACAGGTACCCTAGGGCTAGCCAGCTGGATTGTGGATGCTTACAGATTTGTCTCTCCCTTCCTGCTGGGTGTCATCTGTCTCCTTGGTCTCGCGGTGATTTTTTTTTTTGTCCTCCTGACATCATGTGCCTGAGCAGTCTGTGCCTGGCAGGGCTTGTCTGTCCAGGTTGGCCATCAAACCCAGCCAGTGTGCATCTAATCTGACGAGGCACCACTCCAAATACAGCCGCCCCGGGCGCCCCCTCTGTCCAACGTCGAAAATCACGGCCCCACAAAAAACGTCCCAACCTTCAAGACCGCGCGCGGCCCCAATGGTAAAGGGGGAGAAGAGGGGGTGGGGGGTTTCAGAGGGAAGTGGGGGGATTTATTTCGCACACACAAAGAAAATGTCCCCACTTTCTCTCCCGTGGCTGTCACTTTGATTGCCATCGTGGTGCGGGAGGGTCTGCCTCAACAGGTTTGGGCCTCTCTCTGCCTGTTGCCGGCAGTTGACTTGGACACCGTGCCATTCGGATGAGGCAGTCCTTTGGTTGGATTATCGTTGCAGCGGATGTCCCTGTGGAAGAAGTGACAGCGCAGCGGCCCGCTAATCCCGGGGACAGCCCCAAACCAGGGCCCGCTGAGAACGCTAATCGTAAACGACACAATCGTTCCACTCCAAGAAGAGGCAGTTTACATATCGCAAGATGCGGCTGACAAGGTTGCTTGGCGGAGAAAAAAAAAATGTCTCCCAAAAAGCACATGACGACTGCATATGTTGATTTTCAGGCTGAGCTACTTGTCTGCCGCTGCTTCTTGCTGCTTCCTTCTGCCGCTCGGCCCTGGAAGGAGGTGACAGCAGGGCAGCGTCATGCTCCACCATGCCTCCTGAGGTGCCACTATTAACGGGGCTCCAGTTATTTCCTGGGGCCTCTTTCTCTCTCTCTCTCTCTCTGGCACAGTGGTGGTGGGCAGCTCAGGAGCAGCCTCCAGGATGCAGCGGGGATAGGGTGGCACCAGGACGACTGACCTGTTCAGTGCCCAGGGAGCTGTAGAGCAAAGTGAGCTGGCTGAGCGAGAGAGGGGAAGAGGGGGGGGGGGCAGGTGGGTGTACGGCAGGAGGGGCCCCCGCCTAGGGGCCCAGGCAGTGAGTAATCCTCCCCATCCACCCCCTCCACCCCCCACCTGTTCAGAGCCACAGTCAGTGGCGCTCAGCATGCTGTGAACGCCAAGCACCATGGTCCCTCTGGCCTTCTCCAAGGGCCCAGAGATCATGACCAGAGCCAGAGAGAGAGAGGAGGAGTGAGAGAGAGGGGGGGGGGGGAGAGAGCGAGAGCAATGTAATGCAACATAATTAAACCCATTGGGTAATGTGAGCAGCACCGTCGTTAGGGGGAGAAAAAAAGAGCTGTGTTTTCTAAGCCATCACCACGCTAACAGGCCCGATGGGTATGTTTTGTAAACCACTCGTACAGACCTCCCACAGAACACTCACCGTTTGTCTAAGGACTCAATGCTCCAGGACCTCAGCCAAGTTACTGCAGTCTGAGCAAGCGAAGAGCAAGGCTGTGGTTTCACATACTGTGTGTGGAGGTCTATGAGAACAAAGCTATATGCTATGGAGGGAAATACTTAAGCAATAATGCACGAGGGGGTGTGGTATATGGCCAATATACCATGGCTAAGGGCTGTTCTTAGGCACGGCGCAAAGTGGTGTGCCTGGATACAGCCCTTAGCCGTGTTATATTGGCCATATACCACAAACCCCCGAGGTGCCTTATTGCTATTATAAACTTGTTACCAACGTAATTAGAGCAGTAAAAATACAGTGGCTTGCGAAAGTATTCACCCCCCTTGGCATTTTTCCTATTTTGTTGCCTTACAACCTGGAATTTAAACGGATTTGGGGGGGGGTTGTATCATTTGATTTACACAACATGCCTACCACTTTGAATATGCCATTTTTTTTTATTGTGAAACAAACAAGAAATAAGACCAAAAAAAACAGAAAACTTGACCGTGCATAACAATTCTGACCAGTTTCCCAGTCCCTGCCAATGAAAAACATACCCACAGCATGATGCTGCAACCACCATGCTTCACTGTGGGGATGGTGTTCTCGGGGTGATGAGGTGTTGGGTTTGCGCCAGACATAGCGTTTTCCTTGATGGCCAAAAAGCTCAATTTTAGTCTAATCTGACCAGAGTACCTTCTTCCATATGTTTGGGGAGTCTCCCACATGCCTTTGGCGAACACCAAACGTGTTTGCTTATTTCTTTCTTTAAGCAATGGCTTTTTTCTGGCCACTCTTCCGTAAAGCCCAGCTCTGTGGAGTGTACGGCTTAAAGTGGTCCTATGGACAGATACTCCAATCTCTGCTGTGGAGCTTTGCAGCTCCTTCAGGGTTATCTTTGGTCTCTTTGTTGCCTCTCTGATTAACTCCATCCTTGCCTGGTCCGTGGGTTTTGGTGGGTGGCCCTCTCTTGGCAGGTTTGTTGTGGTGCCATATTCTTTCCATTTTTTAATAATGGTGCTCCGTGGGATGTTCAAAGTTTTGGATATTTATTTGTAACCCAACCCTGATATGTACTTCTCCACAACTTTGTCCCTGACCTGTTTGGAGAGCTCCTTGGTCTTCATGGTGCCGCTTGCTTGGTGGTGCCCCTTGCTTAGTGGTGTTGCAGACTCTGGGGCCTTTCAGAACAGGTGTACATATACTGAGATCATGTGACACTTAGATTGCACACAGGTGGACTTTATTTAACTAATCATGTAACTTCTGAAGGTAATTGGTTGCACCAGATCTTATTAAGGGGCTTCATAGCAAAGGGGGTGAATACATATGCACGCACCACTTTTCCGCTATTTATTTTTTAGAAATGTTTTTAACAAGTTATTTCATTCATTTCACTTCACCACTATTTTGTGTATGTCCATTACATGAAATCCAAATAAAAATCCATTTAAATTACAGGTTGTAATGCAACAAAATTTGAAAAATGCCAAGGGGGATGAATACTTTTGCAAGGCACTGTACATGTTTTGTCATACCCGTGGTATACGGTCTGATATACCACGGCTGTCAGCCAATCAGCATTCAGGGCTCGAACCACCTAGTTTATAAAGATAAATAATTTACATGTACATCTAACTGTAACCTGTAGCCTGTAACCTGTAGCTAATTTAATTAATTATCTAAATATAAATCCACATTTGAAATTGTATAGGAATGTCTTATAAAACATTTAATTTTTAGCACATTGTTAAAGTATTGAAATTTTTTTACACCTTATTCAGAAATATTGTAAATGTTATTTATTCTGGAAATATTTCGGGCAACTTTCTTTAAAAAAACGATTTTGAATACACTCCACTGTGTTATTTGCCCTTGAAATGCCATGCTATTTCAGAACGGGTGTGCAATGAAGAGATCACCACTGTCGCGGTATTCACTTAATAGACCTGTGAGACAGAAGAGTCTATACACAAGGGACAATCGCATGCGAACCTAACTGGAACCTGTAACACAACCCTGGCAGATAATAATGGACAAATACAGTGCCATCGTCGTCATGGCGATGTTGGCTTCGTTCTCTAACTACTTTAACGTCTACTTCTGTGCTGCAGTGTATATACAGTAGAATCGTGCAATGAGGTGCATTCAGTTTCACAATCGTGCAGTTATTTTGTGGCTTTAGTTCAGTTTGCGGTCCACACTCCCAATATGTAGGCCATATAGTCACACATTTCTTTAGGTGTAATTAAAGTGTGTTCATTCACTCTCAACTACAAGAAGAAGAAAAAATACATATTCATACTTTTACATAAAGTCAATGAAAATAGAATGTACACTAATTGAAAAATATATTTAATTACAACTGTACTTGTGGACCAGTGAAAATCGATTTGGAATTAAAAAGACAGTATATATAATTCAACAACTGTAAATTATGTGATGTTGGTCTATGCTTTATTGAGCAAATTGGCATTGGCCATTTTCTTTATATATTTCATGGCTGTTGATGTGTAATTACATTTTTACCATCACTAAAATAATGTTATACTCTTAAATTCTCAAATTCTGCTAGTGTACTACAATATATCTACATTTACATTTTTACATTACATTGCAGCCTATTAGGCACAAGTATTTTTAGTCTTTAACAAAATATTTGATCCATCATTTGTGAAATGCTGTGCAGTCAATCTAAATATGATTTGCATGCACAACAAGGGAATATAGGTTATGTAATTGTCATACTGTGTACGTGTTGTTTTGTCATTATTTCATGTTCATCTGACCTTGTTTGTAGGCAATCAATTTAAAAGCACATCTACTTATTTTCACAAACGTCAAAGTTTACTAATGCATTATTTTTCAATGGGCCCTGGAGCGCTCTGCGGTGGCAGTTGATCAATTGCCACAAGAACTGCAATATCTAATAGACTCAGATCAAACTCAATGATGCAGATAAGCTAACAACTATTTAGCTAGGACGAGAATTAGCGCATGTCTGAATACTTTATTTTATGTGGAAGTGACAGTTCTGAGTAAATGCGGGCACTTCTTTTAGAGCAAATGTTTGATGTCTTTTTTTATTTTTCCTTTATTTAACTAGGCAAGTCAGTTAAGAACACATTCTTATTTACAATGACGGCCTACACCGGCCAAACCCGGACGACGCTGGGCCAATTGTGCGCTGCCCTATGGGACTCCCAATCACGGCCGGTTGTGCCTGGAATCGAACCAGGGGGTCTGTAGTGACGCCTCAATGCGATGCAGTGCCTTAGACCACTGCGCCACTCGGTCTAAGGACCCCGTTCTTAATGTGGTCTTGCCAGGAGTCCTTGTCGCTGAATAGGCCTACACTGAGAGGATGTGATATATTACAAATTAATTTACTAAGCAGTGTCTCATTAACCAGATTGGTAATTATAAAACTGGACCTTGTTTCCACCTAGTGGCAAATTATGTGAACACACTTTTTCTTCAGTAAAAATAAGTATTCCTCTCCTCACCAGAATTAGCATAACATGAAGTGATACTCTCAAACTTCTTCTCTGTATATTATATCTGCATGACTTTTGTACATCTGTACATGTACTGTCCTCTGTACTCATCTTTGGTCAGTCTTGGTAGGATACAGTGGCCCATAATATTATAGTACTTAATTTACTGATTGAATGGATGATGCACAAAACCAAGGAGATGGGACGTGTAGTGATAATCTCACTTTTAAAGTCCACAACTCATATTCAGATTTCTACTATTTCCTGATATGGCCGACATTGTACACACAGCATAATGTTTCAATTCTAAATCCATGACAGATACATACAATAAGGTATTACTTGATGAAATCCCACAAAATGATGGCCAATCCTTATAATTACGACTGTCGTCAGCCTAAATGGGGTGCGTGAATTGTATAGATGTAAATGGTTCATCACTGTTATGAGACACTTCAATTCATTGTATTATAGGCTATGCAGAGGTGACTCATCAGCCTCATCCTCAGTGTTAGACTTTATGTGGCTGTGGGGAACTCACTGATAAAGCCACACCATAGAGCAAGGCTGACATCTGCAGTCCTAACTCATGCAAGACCTCCTGTCCTCCATCATTGAGATTTACATCCTGAAATAAATTGCATTTCATCAATAACACTACAGATGTTTAAATGCCTTATCACACACACACACATAGAGAGATATTTGCACATCATAACACATAGCCATAATATTACATTTGAAATGTCTCTATTCCTTAGAAACTTTTGTGAGTGTAATGTTTACTGTTCATTTTTTGTTTATTTCACATTTGTTTATTATCTATTTCACTTCCTTTGGCAATGTAAACATATGTTTCCCATGCCAATAAAGCCCATTGAATTGAACAGAGAGAGAGAGAGCGAGAGAGATATGAAATACTAAACCATTGAAGACGGAAATGTGCTGATAAATGCATAGGCTACATCCATAGTATACATTCACAAAAGTGATTATTGATGCTACGGAACTGTACATACTGTTGCCTTTGAATTTGCATTGGTAGGCCTCTAAGTATGCCCCCCGTTTTGGGAGGTTTGGTTTGATCCAAGACTTCGTACCCGGAAGTAGTGTGAATATTTACTTCAAATCAACTGACTACAATTACAGTTTAGGTTTGTTAGAATTACTAAAAATTATATGCAAACGTACATAAGATAACTTGCATGTAAATAGCTAGTAAGCGTTTAGCTCTTCTGTAACTAGGCTATAGCGAAAAGAGGTTGAAAGAAGTTGCTAAAGCCAGCTAGTTAGCTAGCTAGCAAGCTTACTCAAACCTAAACAAAGTTTTTCACGTGTTGTCGGGGTTGTAAACTATTAGATGTGTGTGTTTTAACGCGTGGATATGGACAAGATAGCCAAAGATGAGTTCATTATCATGTTGCAGTTACCATAAATTGCAGATAGCTAGCAAATCTGCACAACTCGAGAGAGTCATGCGTTGCAGAATTTACGCATACAACTGCCATCCTCTTTAGCCTGGGTGCCAGTCTGTTTAGCTAGCAAGGAGTGGAATGATAGCTAAACGGACTGGTACCCAGACTAGCAGCCTCTAACCTGGTCCCAGATATGTTAGGCATCATCTAACCTGGTCCCAGATATGTTAGGTAGACTCTAACCTGGTCCCAGATATGTTAGGTAGACTCTAACCTGGTCCCAGATCTGTTAGGCATCATCTAACTAGGTCCCAGATCTGTTATGCAGCCTTTAACCTGGCCCCAGATCTGTTAGTCAAACTCTAACCTGATCCCATATCTGTTAGGCAGCCTCTAACCTGGCCCCAGTTCTGTTAGGCAGCCTCTAACCAGGTCCCAGATCTGTTAGTCAGACTCTAACCTGGCCCCAGATCTGTTAGTCAAACTCTAACCTGATCCCAGATCTGTTAGGCAGTCTCTAACCTGGCCCCAGATCTGTTAGTCAGACTCTAACCTGATCCCAGATCTGTTAGTCAGCCTCTAACCTGATCCAAGATCTGTTAGTCAGACTCTAACCTGATCCCAGATCTGTTAGTCAAACTCACTGTGTCCTTGTGTGTTTTCTTTTTTCTGAATTCAGGAGCTAAATTGAAATGTAATTCTTGAATTCAGACTATTTTACTGTCAATGATTCATATGTGGAACATTTTTTATTATTTCCTCTAAGATGGGGACACAATTCCTTGAGTTGAAATGTAATTGACCCCAGTGTTGACTGCTAGCCTTAGTCCTCCTACAATAGAAAATAAAGTTGTTACTTTTCAATATATCTGACAGAGAGGAGGCTGGTTGGAGGAGCTAAAGGAGTATGGGCTCATTGTAATGGCTGGAATGGAATTAATGGAACGGAGTCAAACATGTGGTGTCCATATGTTTGATACCGTTCCATTAATTCCATACCAGCCATTACAATGAGCCCATACTCCTATAGCTCCTCTCACCAGCCTCCACTGATTTGACATGATCAATTACTCAACATGACATGTTGATGGTTTGTGTCTCCCATTAGATGTTGGGGATATTCAGTCCAGGCTAATAGACCATAGACCTGTCGTACAAGGGGAGATCTGCTATTTTGTGAGAGAATTTGACGTAAGTATTCAGCTTGCACCATTAATATGTGATTTGACCAATTTATTAATTGTCATTTGATCATTGTTAACATACAAGTTTTTGTGATTTTGAAGGAAAAACGTGGATTCAGAGAGAGCCGTTTGCTGGACAACCTGAACAAAATGGTGGTGGAGACCAACGAGCAGTCGTTGCCCAAATGTTCAGAGCACATGCATAAGCACCTCTGTGAGGCCCTCACACGATGTAAGCCCCTTCCTGACCTAGCCAGGGTATTTTTAATTGCTAACCATTGCAGTTGTTATATGGAGTGATTGAATGCTATCGTAGTGTTCTCCAAATTACATTACTGCATTGTATTATTTCAATGTGCCTTACTGATAAGGCCGGAAAGTACTTGAATGTAACATTGTTCATTGTGTTTTCTACAGTGGAGGCTGCGAATCACATGTCACAGAGTATCCAGCAGAGGGAGCTAGAGGCAGAGCAAGTAAAGACACAGGCTCTCATCAAAGCCCATGAATTACAAATAGTGATTTAACCATTCACAGGCGTGGATTGTGATAACAGACCAAGGCCCGGTTTCCCGATAGCGATGGAATTTAGGCTTAACGAGTGTATTAACAATGCATCGTACAACGACCGAAGAACTCACATGCGTTTTCCCAAACCACTAAAGTAGGGAGGACTTTCACTAAGTGCGTCGTTGGAGCAGGTGTCGTCGATACTGATAGGATCAAAAGAAAGGCTGCACTGCTCTCAGATCAGCTTTTACCATTCAAATCTTACCTTAACATTATAAGTATTCCATAACACTGACGACAGATCAGCTGGTGCTCCTAGAGAGATATTATCACCTATAGGCTATGGATGCAAATATTAAGGCGGCTTATCCTAATGCTTAAGCCCGGCCTACCCAATGATAATGCACAAAATCACATTTTGCTCACATGTTACACATCATGAAATATATTTAGGCAAAAAATTACAAACAAACAGTAGCCTACAATTAGCCAAATAGAACTCAATTGATTGAACAAGAAATAGATGTCAATATGATTGAAATGTGTAGGCTTATGTAGTCTATACTGTATTTACCTTTTAATACAGTCATCTGGGTTCTCATTTGAAGCATCTTTTACCTTTAAATACAGTCTTTTTATCCTTCGCTTGTCTGTAACATACAAAGACATTGGTAACTTTGTAGTCAACTTCGTTCTGAAGTTATAGGCGTTCACAGAGAGACAGATAAACATCTTGAGTCAATGTTTAGCGGAGATCTTCTGTGTATAAATTCATGAGGAAGGGCAAAAAAGCACCTAACAATGCACTTAGCTGTTCTAAGAGTGGTCTGAGGCAGTCGGTAAATACATTTACGTCATTTAGCAGACGCTCTTATCCAGAGCGACTTACAGTTAGTGAGTGCATACATTATTATTTTTTTTTTTTAAATCATACTGCCCACCCTATGGGAATCGAACCCACAACCCTGGCGTTGCAAACGCCATGCTCTACCAACTGAGCTACATCCCTGCCGGCCATTCCCTCCCCTACCCTGGGCCAATTGTGCACCGCCCCATGAGTCTCCCGGTCACGGCCGGCTACGACAGAGCCTGGATTCGAACTCGGGAGTCTAAAGAGCGTTTTCAAGTGCAACTTTAGTAATGATGGTTTTGGGAAACAACTCTGGGATTTAACGATGCTCCTACAAAGGTTCTAACGATGAACTTGGTTTTAAGATGCTTTCGGGAAACCGGGCCCAGGGGTGGATCAGTTGGCACTAAACAGGAGATAGCTTTTTGAAACAGAGTACCACCCAAATCTCCCCAACAGGAGTGTTTTCATTTCCCATTTCATTTTTGTCTAGTTCGGAAATGTTCTGTCTTCGAGCCTGACCCAGATCCTTGTGTGTTGTGCACCTTAGAGCACCCAGTTGCAGGTGACCATAGACAGACGGAAGGAGGACTGGGACAAGTTTCTGAAGGAGAAGCAGCGGCTGGAGGAGGAGGTGGACAAGGAACATGCCAAGGCCGTCGGACGCCTCAGCATCATGTACAGCAACATGAAGAAGGACCTGGCCAAATTCTCCCACTTTTGATCCTCTGTGTGTGTGTGTCTGTCTGTCTGCTTGAAATTAAGTTGTAGCCTTTGATTGATGCAGTACTTAGTTGTTGGCACTAACAGAGGACTTCTGAGCGCATAAGTCAACATTTTCCAGATCACAAATAAGAAAGTGTGATTAACAACTTGGCATTTTCACAGCCCATCAACATCATCATTTTCTGTCCTAAGCACATGAAATATGTATGTCAAGTTCTGGAAAATCTCATTTTTAAAACATAAATTACATGTTTGTTCCTTGGCTGCGAAGCTTTTAACATTTTGCGATTTTTAATGGAATTTTCTAGGAGGTGTTGATAGATGTGTGTTTGCTATAGTTGGGCAGTATCCAGATTTTCATACCGTCATACCATCAAACAATTCTGGCAACAGGGATCTTGATCCAGGAGGGGATTGAATGTCTCTGCTTGATCTTGACATCTAGCCACTTAGTTAGCAAACCAAATGCATAGCTGGAGCCCTGAGCTGAATATCATTTTTGACACATCTTCGATTTCTTAGAGTTCTACTTAACTTCTAGATATAAACAGTGGCGTAGCACGGCAAGGCTATCGCCCAAACCTAGTGTTTGCCTCCAGCTGAATAAGAAAATAAACTGGAATTTGGCACAGATTAGATATTTTAAGCTACATGCGAGTGAAAATGTTTAACGTCAGAAGTGCTATTCAAAGCTGGTTTGTCAGAAGTGCTATTCAAAGCTGGCTTGTCAACGGCACAGGTCAACATCTCAAACTTTACTCACTGAGCAGTTTTCCCAACTAGGCATGGCTCACCAACTCTTCAGATTAGGGTACATTCAACCTCTGACATCAAGTACAACTAGCAACCTCTCAAAATAAGGAAATCAGAAATGGTTTTACTGAAACAAGCTCAAACAGTCAGAAGTGGACATTATTTAGTGGTGTTTTCCCAGGCCTCTTATGTACCTTGTTAAATGGAGAGGTACACTTGTAGCGCTTTATGAAGTGTTTTGTTTAAAGACAGTATATGCACTGGACAATGGCATGCTGTTTAGACTGAAGGGTGGATGGACTCCCTGACACATTCCTGACCTGCTGGGAACAGGATTCATCTCAGTAGAAAGTGACAGAACAAATATTTAAAATGGCTCTCATGAACACAATGTGTGCACGGACCCCTTACATAAGACTTCTTTGTTGCGTTGGGGGACGCAGATCTCATCAATCAGTATAAGTAAAATAAAGCGTTGCTAAACTCTGCATGGCTCAAGTGTGGTTTCTTTCTCTCGACTCAAATGTATACAACGTAGTTCAGCAATGCCAACGTCTGACAGCTGGGCTCGAACCGAGGCGCAGTATCCAATTTCAGTGGAGGTTGAAGCGCAGTCTTTTCCATTTGGCTCGCGGTGACCCCTTCCGTTCTGCCCGCGATGGCGGCCGCTGTCCGGTAACCCTGGGTCACCCTCTGTGAGTGACTGGCATCAGGGCAGGGCCGGGTTTGTTATCGTCAGAGATCTGAGAGGGCATGGCAGTGTTGTGGAGGTATAGTAGCGTAGCCAGGGGAGCCCTGACGGCCCAGCCAGCAAGAGCCAGACAGTCCATCACTATTTAACGAGGAGTGACAGTCCGGAAACCACCGCCAGTCTTTCATCTGGCCCTGTTTATTTTGTCGGTTTAGTGAGAGAACGAGAGAGAAAAACCTGCCCGGGTTCCAAAACGTCAACAATAAAGTCAGTGCTATTCATGAGAAAGTGCTCTAAGCCCTTCGCCCCTATTAAGTCCTCTGGTGTGGTGAGAATCTGGTGCACCCCTAATGTAAGTCTGGAGGATATCACACTGTACTGTACATAGCAGATGTCAAAGGTCAACGACCTTTGAGACAGTGATTGAGGTGATGGCATATATTGAACTCAGAGGGAAGCCTCCTGGCTTGCGGCGGTTTGTACTGGAAGTGCCTCTGGAGCGTGCCCTTCCCATCTCCGCTTTCCCAGATATACTCACTGTTCCGGGAAGATGAGCGTGGAGCAGGTCGGGTACTGACTGACCCCGGCGTTATCGTCCCTCCGGCCCACCGCCACGTGCCTCAGGAACCAGGGCTTGTTTTTCATCTCCTCTGTCTATCGGAGTCATTGTGTTCTTCCTGTTATGGAAAGAGCGCGGCGATACCAGTCGAGGAGCTGGCTGCCAACATAAATCGTCAAGTAAAAAGCACCCGGAGCTCGGGGTTGGGGGTGGGGGGGGGTAGACTATGGAAACACAGATTAGAAAATGTCTGATCACAGCCTGCCTCGATTTCTCCGAAACAAAAGAGGGGCCACATCCATTGGAATGGCATTGTTGGTGTGTGTTTCAGGATGGGTTTGGGGGTTGCACTAGAGTGGAGTGGAAAGAGATTCCCTAACCTCTGAAATCACAGTCTGTGCTCTCTTACTGAATATACCTAATATAACCCATGTGTATTGGGATAGTCTCTGCTCCGTCTGCAGTGGAGAACAGACAGTGGAGTGCTGTAGCCCGCTCTACTTGTCCTGACTCCCAGCGTTCTCACACATTTCAGGACCAATAAACCCTCACTGGACTGCTGCTTCTGAAAGCCTGACAGGGGCCCTTGGCCTAATGCACTCTTCAACTTAGTCAATGAGAGTTCACTCTTCTTTTCAGCGAGGGGGCTGAAAATAAAACTATTTTAAAAGTCAGCGATGGAACAATGTGAGGTGGAGGGCATTCATTACAACAACTGCTGACATGTAGCTTCTGTATGTGGAGGGCATTCATTACAACAGCTCCTGAGATGTAGCTTCTGTATGTGGAGGGCATTCATTACGACAGCTGCTGAGATGTAGCTTCTGTATGTGGAGGGCATTCATTACAACAGCTGCTGAGATGTAGCTTCTGTATGTGGAGGGCATTCATTACGACAGCTGCTGAGATGTAGCTTCTGTATGTGGAGGGCATTCATTACAACAGCTGCTGAGATGTAGCTTCTGTATGTGGAGGGCATTCATTACAACAGCTCCTGACATGTAGCTTCTGTATGTGGAGGGCATTCATTACGACAGCTGCTGAGATGTAGCTTCTGTATGTGGAGGGCATTCATTACGACAGCTGCTGAGATGTAGCTTCTGTATGTGGAGGGCATTCATTACAACAGCTGCTGAGATGTAGCTTCTGTATGTGGAGGGCATTCATTACGACAGCTGCTGAGATGTAGCTTCTGTATGTGGAGGGCATTCATTACAACAGCTCCTGAGATGTAGCTTCTGTATGTGGAGGGCATTCATTACAACAGCTGCTGAGATGTAGCTTCTGTATGTGGAGGGCATTCATTACGACAGCTGCTGAGATGTAGCTTCTGTATGTGGAGGGCATTCATTACAACAGCTGCTGAGATGTAGCTTCTGTATGTGGAGGGCATTCATTACGACAGCTGCTGAGATGTAGCTTCTGTATGTGGAGGGCATTCATTACGACAGCTGCTGAGATGTAGCTTCTGTATGTGGAGGGCATTCATTACGACAGCTGCTGAGATGTAGCTTCTGTACATCCTCTCCCCTCCATTGTATCACATATTAGGCCTCTCACCCAATTACTGTAGGGTCCAAATGAAAACGGCAATGAACAATTGGGTATACGTCCGAGTTAATAACCTAGTATTACAACACCACAGGGAGCCGGTGAATGGGTCCTGTGGGGATGCTGATGCAGGTGGTAATATGAATTCTTTGGCAGTGGCAAACGTTCACGCTGAGAATTGCTAAGTGGGGAGAATAAGCTCTCAGGGCTGTAGTATAATTTTACTTTTACATTTTGGTCATTTAGCAGACACTCTTATCCAGTGTGACTTATAGTTAGTGCATTCATCTTAAGATATGTGGTTGTCCCACCTAGATATCACAGTCATAGTAAGTACATTTTTCCTCAATAAAGTAGTTATCAGCAAAGTCAGAGCTAGTAAGAAAAGTCAAGTGTTAGTTCACAAAAGGCTTTTTTAATTTTTGGGGTGCTGTGGGATTATTGATGATACACTTTGAAGAGGTTTCAGATGTTTTCGGAAGATGGGCCGGGACTCGGGGGAAGCTGGTTCCACCATTGAGGTGCTAGGACAGAGAAGAGCTTGGACTGGGCAGAGCGGGAGCTGCCCTCCCATAGGGGTGCGAGGGTCAAGAGACCAGAGGTGGCAGAACGGAGTGCTCAGGTTGGGGTGTAGGGTTTGAGCATAGCCTGAAGATAAGGAGGGGCCGTTCCTCTTGCTGCTCCGTAGGTAAGCACCATGGTCTTGTAGTGGATGCAAGCTTCGACTGGAAGCCAATGGAGTGAACTGAGGAGCAGGGTGACATGGGAGAACTTGGGAAGGTTGAACACCAGGCGGTCTGCTGTGTTCTGGATAAGCTGCAGGGGTTTGATGGCACAAGTGGGGAGCCCAGCTAACAGCGAGTTGCAGTAGTCCAGACGGGAGATGACAAGTGCCTAGATTAGGACCTGAACCGCTTCCTGCTCCGTCTTGTCGAGTTTGAGCTTGAGGTGGTGGACTAACATCCAAGCTGAGACATCTGCCAGGCACGCAGAGATGCGGTACAGAAGGGGGGAAGGAAAAAAGTAGTTGAGTGTCATCCGCATTTAGACATTTTTATTTTTCAGAGGGGAAGCATGGCTATCCTCAGACACTGCCAGTTTGAAAAATGAGAATGAGGTGGCATGTAAAAGCAATTAGAAAGGGATTCAAATGGAATTCTCTCACTCACACTTCACCCGGGAAAATACCTAATAGGGCATTTACATTTTGCCATGTAGTGTTTTTTGGTCGGGCACAGCTTCGCGCTACTAGTCCTGCCAAGTCCAATAAACCCAGATAAGGACCAGCAAAAACAAACACTTTCCTCGGTCAATCACAGCCAGAACAATGGCCAGAGAGGACTCATGGAATGGCTTGTCATCGCAGGCCAGCCTCTACTGGGAACATGCCGCTTGTTGTCGTCTACTAGTTGTGGAATGTCTGGATCCTTTGCCAACTACATACCTATACAGACATTTTTTCCTTTTATATACCAGGTACTATTTATAAATAAGGACTATTTGAAAGGTTTTTCGTCACCCCCAACATCTAACCAATGTAGGTTCCACATATTTTTGTCTGGCATGCTATCGGGTCATTCCCATGGCCGGACATCTCCCTGCTATTCCTCCTTTATACCCATTTGGAATGACGAAGGAAAGGGGAAAAAGTGCTGTGATTCCTCTGTATCTCCCTGTAAGTTAGTTGATAAGAAGATATTATCAGTGTGCCTTCAGGGGACAGTGGAGATCTATGGCTGTTATCAGACGGGTGTTTTTAGACTACTGCTCATTGTTTCGATAACAGGAAATGGATGAGCTTTTTAATGACCACAATAACAGTGACCTGTACAAGCTACCCATAATCAGTCACAACACAGAGGACTGTGAAGTGTTAGCCTAATTCTGAGCGTTTGAAGAATGCCTCTCAATCAAATACGCGCCAAACATTGTTAGACCACGATACTCTTAGTCAAACGCGAGCATGGCCTGAAACGGAAGGTCCATTTTTTAACAAGGGACAGAAATAGCCACTTTCAAAATACAGACATCATCCCCATATGATGCAAAATGCATAATGGGTTTGGGGGTTGCATTTGTAGCTCAGTTGGTAGAGCATGGCGCTTGCAACGCCAGGGTTGTGGGTTCGTTTCCCACGGGGGGCCAGTATGAAAATGTATGAAAACTCATTAACTGTAAGTCGCTCTGGATAAGAGCGTCTGCTAAATGACTAAAATGTAAAATTATTTCTGTATTTTTAAAGTTACATATCTTAAAAACTTGATTGCTGACAAGCAAAACATTTTGGGACTATGTCAACAATGGACTAATGAAACAAATACCAAAAGCTAGTTTTTTGGGTGGAGTTTTCCTTTAAATCTCCAGAGAAGGTACATTTACATTTATGTCATTTAGCAGATGCTCTTATCCAGAGCGACTTACAAATTGGTAGTAGGGTAACGTGGGGTAACTAGCCCCCCCCCCCCCTGTAATTCTCACAGAAACAACTTTGTCACCCATTTTTTCCCCCAACACCTGCCCTTGCTGATTTCTTTTTTAATATATAGTGTGTTGGGGGAAACTGTCCCCCCCCGGCAATCCAATGCAAGTCAGTGGTAGGCCTACCTTAAACTCATGACCAAATCATCTAAAAGTATGTAATTTTTTAGAAACTTTAGGATGATTTGGACCTTACATCAAAACCTCATCATAGTGAGGATATTAATAGTGAGATGTGCAATGCCATTTTGTTTCAATATCTAATTTATTTAATTAACATATGATACCTAGACTATAGCTTTTTAAGGGGGGGGGGCATTAAAGACATGCTCCTGTACTTTGGCGATCACTTATTTCCCTTCATAGTGTGTTTGCCTAAGCATGAACATCATCCATATACCTCATTTTTACCAAACTTTGCTATTTTGTGTCAGCAATTGGTTCATTGTTCTTATCACTCCGTAGTTATCCCACGTTACCCTATCTGAGTGAACAAGAACCCAGTACACCAAGACATTAATTAGGGTATGTAGGGATAAACTGGATTACTTTACCTGACTTACCTCTAAACTTAGTTCTTAGTGTTGTACGGTATGCTGAATTTATATCCTCCCTTGAAAATGTTTCCCGTTTTGACGTCGTGAAATAAAGGAAATGATTTAATGAAATCTATCGTTAAACGATCACGGGAAAACCATTTCCCAACCATTTTATCAGTTATTTATCGCTCGTTGTCGGCATTTTGATGATTTAAGGAAATAATTCAGCAAACAGAGATGTAATAGCTGGACGTAATATAAAATATGATTCAGGAGCTAGTGAGTGAAGTAGCAGGGATGGTAGCTAGGCAAACACCATGATGATCTTCCCTCTCTCAGTTTCTCTCAGTTCCTCTCTGAGGTCAGATTCGATCACACGGATCATCGGTAGAGTGCTGTATTGCTCTCATCTCCTCAACATGAACCTCTCCAAACGTAGGAGGGTTCTCTCTTTTTCCCAGGCACACACTATGCATTATACTGGGAATGGTTCTCAGTCACCCTTTTCTTTTTCATCTTCTAAATCTCTTTTCTGTATGTATTTTCCTTTTGACATCAGGCCTTTCATTTTAGTTATGAATTATAAGATAATATTCTGGTCAAGATCAGGCCATTGTGCATGGGATCCCGGTTAGAGTGGATTTTTTCCTACCCTTATATTGAAACCACTTCATCCAGGTGCTCCATCATTGTGAGCAGCCCTCTCCTTTAAACAGAAGGCTCTGGAATGAGATCTCTAAAGCACATCTCATATCCAACCTGAAACAAGCCCCGAAACCCAATAAATCAATCAATTGCGTTTTATAAGAGGGTGTGTTACCCACTCAGGAAATGGAGTATTCCTGCTGCTTAGCCACCTTGTATCATGTTGAGGATGAGACTGACAGCACAATGAGTGTGTGTATGATGTGTGCGCTGTGTGTGTGTATTTACGCAAGCTTACAAGTGCACATGCGTGTGCGTGCGTGCAATTGTGCATTTGTGTCTGTGTGTGGCACAGCTCCAGACGACAGAACCCTGTGTCTGAGGCAGTTTCCCATCCTCACTGCTCCGGGGAGGCCCAGGCCGGGTCCAATGTCTTGGCAGAGGAATGCCTAGGAGTGGGCTTTTCCAATAAAGGCAACTCTCTTTCAGGGCCCTGTGACGGCCTTTAGTTTTCATCCTCTCCCTCTCTGAACCCAAGTGGGCCGCTTCATCTCAGGCTGGCTCTCAGCCCCTAATGACTTTACCTTGAGGTACGTAGGCCTGTAGCTAAAAGCAGCATTACTCATGTCCTGGCCGCCAATGTTAAGTGCGGGCTGCTATCATGTCATTCGCTTAAGAACCTGGCCCTGCAGCTGTCGGAATCAACAGAACACTCTGGTCTCTGTCTCTGACCGGCTAGCATCATCATGTACGAACATTGTCTGAACTGATACATAACGTATGTTGTTGTGTGTGGTGGAGTCATCTTGAGTCACTTTGGGAATAGTCCCCAGTGGTTATAACACAATTAAAGCAGGGGTAGAAGAACTTCCAGTGATACATTGCTTGTTCAATTCACCGTTTTTGTATTTGTCATCCATTATAACAAGGTGTTAGCCTACTACTCTGTACTTTGTATGTCATAACATTTAAAAACACAACAACAAAAAAAAAAGCATTACATCACTATATGTAATTTTAACGTGTCGAATTTCGGACCCTGGCAGCACTTTTCCATAGTCTTATTTGCTCTATAAATCTAATCTTACACTCAATACGACATACCAGGGTTCTTCAATTCCGGTCCTGGAGGGCCGAAACACCTCTGTTTTTCATCCTCTCCTTCTAATCAGGGCTAATTCAGACCTGGGACACCAGGTGAGTGCAATTAACTACCAGGTAGAAATAAAAACAGAAGTGTTTCGGCCCTCCAGGACCGGAATTGAAGAACCCTGCGATATACCCTGTTGTATTGTTGAGGGCTAGCAAGTCTGTCTGTCAGAAGCAGTTGTGAGGAGAGAGAGAGAGAGAGAGAGAGAGAGAGAGAGAGAGAGAGAGAGAGAGAGAGAGAGAGAGAGAGAGAGAGAGAGAGAGAGAGAGAGAGAGAGAGAGAGAGAGAGAGAGAGAGAGAGAGAGAGAGAGAGAGAGAGAGAGAGAGAGAGAGAGAGAGAGAGAGAGAGAGAGAGAGAGAGAGAGAGAGAGAGAGAGAGAGAGAGAGAGAGAGAGAGAGAGAGAGAGAGAGAGAGAGAGAGAGAGAGAGAGAGAGAGAGAGGAGAGAGAGAGAGAGAGAGAGAGAGAGAGAGAGAGAGAGAGAGAGAGAGAGAGAGAGAGAGAGAGAGAGAGAGAGAGAGAGAGAGAGAGAGAGAGAGAGAGAGAGAGAGGAGGAGAGAGAGAGAGAGAGAGAGGAGAGAAGAGGAGAGAGAGAGAGAGAGAGAGAGAGAGAGGACCCTGGACCACAGATCAAAGTAGCCACAGTGAATAGCAGCCCTGAGCAGAGCACCTGCTTCTGCCCGGCCGGCCGGCCAAGTCAAACACATTATTCCACCAGCCGCGCCGTTTAATGGCTTCTGTGGGGACCCCGTGAGTGGAGGGCCATCCAGGGCTGCCTGAACTCATGCTACACAGGTACAGGCCATAAACGCACAAAGTACACACATTCTAATAATGCAAACACAGATACAAACCCACACAACACACTCTCACACATAAATGCACATACACACACCTGGTCTTGGCCTAAGAGGAAAGCCCATGCTGCCCCCGCTCTCCCATTATGTTACTCAGTGCTCTGGTGAGGGGAGTGTGGTTATGCTTGGACTGAGATCAATAATGAGAAGAGAAGAAATCATCCTAAGAAAAACAGCAAACATCTGTTTTGAGACTTGGCCACCTCTCGTTGGCAACGTCAGGCTGACTTCAACAAAGCTGGTCCCTTTCTTCCATGAGCGAGCAAGTGAAAATAAAAACTAACCTTGACGCAGTGTAGGGTTCGCTTAAGTGTCTTGCAATATGTCTAAACAGACTGGCAGGTGAACGTCAGTGGGCATCGTGACATTCAGAGCCCTTGAAATATTGGCTGTTGAAAGATGACCTGAGACAGGACCATGTCTGTCCAAGTCCTTGTGTCAGCTGTGTGATTTGTACACTGACGATGATGTTTTCATAACCAGACCACATGCATTCAAATAAAAGTTGTCTCTTTTAAATAAAGTTGAGGACCTCCATGCTCCATGTATCTTACTGCTATGATGGCCTCTATCTAGAAGTGGACCTTAAGACACACAGTGGGTCCTGTTACTATGGGGTTTCTGGTTCAAGCTCTGCCCTGACTTTTCTGTCTCAATGGCCACAATAACGTTAAATGTTAATCTCACCAAACAGAATATGCCCCCCCTCCCCCTCCCCTAACAGGCCCATAGCTGAAGCCTTCGCTGTCTGCCTTGTTAGTGGGGATCTGACTGGGTTGCCATGATGGCCGACTCCCTGCTGCCGCACCAATGGGCAGCGGTGTGGTGATAGACTTTACAGCTTGGCCCCTCTGCTCTCTCAATCTCAGCATCCAGCCACAGGGGAGCCTGAGATCTGCCAATCACCAAAGTTTCTACAGGTCTGTGTGTGCTCTCCTCTGGTCCCGACGCTCTTGATGGGTTTTCCAGTAGGAAGACGGAGCTTAACGTTTGGAGGGGACCGCCGGCCGGCCAGCGTCTGTGAGAGGCAGCCCCGGCAGAGGGACCCTATCACCAGGGCTCAGATCGGTGAGAGCCTTGTACAACTTGTTCAACCAGGAGCCGTGTTCACATTTCTTACAAAGTGGTGACACATGACAAGGCAGCAAGTGAAAGCACATGGAATCTGCCAGGATAACTTTTTCTATTCCTTTCCCTGCTCAGCGAACAGAGGTAGCCAGACCATGTTACCCGGTTATAGCTGAAGAATATTGTGACGAATCACTACGCCAGGTTATTAAGTCTTGAGCATGTTTTCACTACAAAAACGAGCATTGAATTGAACACTAAAACAGTGCCTGTCCTGAGTTGTCTGCATGTAGATTGTTCTGTACTGTGATCTGCTCCCCTAACCACAGGTCCCCATCAAGTCAAAGACAAATAGGGGGTGCTTATATTTGTCCTGTTTCACACATGTACAAGTGTGGGGTGTGAAATGAAAATGTGTTTTTTGCATATCCTACTCCCCCCGAGACACCCTCGGAGAGTGGGGTCACGGCCAGGTCCCCATAAACCACCTGCACAACAAGGCCCTCCCCTGTCCTGTACCCAACCTGCAGATTGCCATGTCCCCCGGGAGTCACTTACACAGTAGCCCGACCCTACTCCCAGGTTTGAAAACAGTCATAGTTCCAACATCTACCTCAGGAGACCTGGGTTTGGGTTAGTCATTAAGCAGAGGTAGAACATAAAAATACTGTGATACAATAGCCATCGCCATGGAGATCGACCTCAGCCGGTGTGTGTGTCCATCCCAAATTCCCAGATTAAAGGCACGGTGGCATGGGAGGCCTTTTCCAATGGAAGGTGGCTTGTGTAGCAGCTAGCCTGCGAATGACATACGTTCCTCTCGATTGATCGCTTCCTGTGTTCCCGAACGCCATGTGAAATAGGCGGATGTGATCATTTCATTTCTTCATATTCCCAGAAAACAAATGTACTGTTGTATTACTTCCTCGGTGATATGCTTTATGTTCAAGTAATCATCAAGAAGATCTGTGCTGCAAGTTGAAATATTTAAAACAACTGTGGCGCTGCTGGCGCATAAGTATTGTACCTTAACTAATCAATTCGTTCAATGTAGGCCTGCTGTGGATAAAACAAATCTGAATTATTGCAATATAAACAGGAAACAACTGTAACTGCTGATGATGATCCTGACCTTATTTCAATGTTTTGTAAAGCTTAGCCCAGGAAAGTAAATAAAATGCTAGAGAAAAATGTATTTCTCACATGTTCCTAAAACCCAGTTACTGATTTAATATGGCCTGCTGTTCTCATTGTGCATGTTGAATCTGAAACGTTCTCATTATAGACCGAGACTTGAGAGTGAAACTCTCAAATGCAATCCACAGCTGTGAAGTAAGAGATCTATTGTGGTCAGGTTAACCAGGTTGTTTTGATCAAGATATAAATTCTAAGCAATGGTTTTGCGATTGTGGATGGTGGCAACATAGTGTATCACAAGATAGCAGCTTCTTCTCAACTCAAGAGCCTTCTTTAACTTTAAGAAGTGTTCCATGCTCTGTAGAGACAGACAGCGGAGTAAGCCTTTTACTTATATTCTTCAACCTTGGTAGACAGAAATCTGACTGTGCCTTTAATTTGGTCCTCACTCTCCTCCTCTCTTTCAGTCTCCCAATCAGTCTCTCTTTCAGTCTCCCAATCAGTCTCTTTCAGTCTTTCACCCTACCACCTGCCGACTACTGCATTCTCGAGCACTAACTTCAGACAATTATGAAAATAAACAGCACGTCCTCGGGTCCCTGCGGACCACGAATCTACTATTCCTATTACAGCATGTACTGTATGGCTGGCCTGGCAAGCTGCCCACTGTCAACAATGGTTAACCAGTAGGCACTAGAACTATGTGCCCTTCGGTATGAGAGGCATGCGTACATGTGTCAGCTGCAATTTAGTCACATTTACCACCGGTATGACATGTTGAGATGAAGCTGTGGGGATAAATTGTGAAATGTGGTTTCCTGGGTAGCAACAGAGGACCAATGGGAGTTTTGTCTCTCGACGTTATTTATCATGTGTGGAAGCCAAAGAAAATAATATTGTATATTATTTTTCACCTGCTGTTAGCTATAAAGGCCTAGGTTTCATTGAGCAAGGAGGGATTGGAATGTGATAGAGTGGCAAGAGGGTCAGCTCTGGGTCATATATTATACAGCTCTCTTCTGATATAAAACCTCAATGAAAAAAACTGTGTGGTTTGAGCCCTAAATGCTGATTGGCTGACAGCCGTGGTATATCATACCGTATACCACAGGTATGACAAAACATGTATTTTTACTGCTCTAATTACGTTGGTAACCAGTTTATAAGAGCAATAAGGCGCCTCGGGATTTGTGGTATATGGCCAATATACTATGGCTAAGGGCTGTATCCAGGCACTGCCTTATTGCCTAAATAAACACTTCTGTGTGTAACATATCATAGCATACTGAAATCTCCTGCCAAGAAGTGATATGTAAGCACAATGGACAAGATGAGGGGCAGAATTCAAACAAATATGTCATGACTTGAGACTTGGTGATCACTCAGCCCTATCATTTTGTTAGATCTTGTGCTCTACGCCTCAACAAATTGGGTCACTACTCAAGCATTTTATGAAGCTGTTCTGAACGGGAGGCATGCTTGGGTTTTTAGGGCAGAGATTGAAGTTCAACTCTAGTCAACCTTGTGGCAAAAGTGGCATCATGTATCTCTGTGGGGAGAGTCTGTTGCGTTGCTGCCCCATAAACGGGCCCAGTCCCTGTGGACTGAAGGAATTTTAATGGTCGCCCTAGGAATGGCAAGGCAGAGTCCATCCCTTGAAACAGGTCACCTCCCAACCAGTGACCCCCAGTTTAACCAAACCCAGAACACTTTGTAAACACCTCCTTCAACAGTAGCATGGCTGAAAGCAGACCCTGGTGGTATAAATATTGTTTTACACTGTAGACCCGTGGTTCGCAAACGTTTTTGGAGCTGTGATCCATCTAAAGCTTAAGTACTTTTCTTGTGACCATCATCCAAGAAAACAAGACCAATGTTTTTGACTAGGAATGGATCGGAATCTAATAACCAAAAAGTTATTAGCTATGATGACCCACCAACGGATACAGCACAGAGATCAGTTTTATGTCTCTGGTAAACCGTAAAACACATCAGCTCCTTAAGGGTAAATCAAATATAAAATATGACAAAATAGAGTATCTATAGGCTGGTCTCGTACAGTAGTAAACTTTTCTGTCATTGTCACATCATATGACATGGCTAAATTACAAACAGCACTGGCACGCTATTGGCTAGACTATGTGCATCTGTTGCCTAAAAAACCAACCCAGGAGCCTGCATTGCACTGTGAGTCAATGAAGTCTTTCTGTGACATGTTGGAAATTGTTTGTCCAGCCAAAGACTTGTCAGTCCTGGGAGGCAGCGCACTAAATACCTTGGGAATGGAGCTCAGATTTATAGGGCTGTAACCATTTCACGGCACCACAGTCCCCAAGGGAGGGATCACATAGCCTCAGCAATAAATTGGATTAATTAATAAGTTTAAATGCGCTCATTCTTTCATTTCCAGTGGTGATGAAGAGGAAGACAATTTTTACTCATATCTGACCATCAGCTAGTGAGACCAACAGACTATTATTTTTACATTTAAGTCATTTAGCAGACGCTCTTATCCAGAGCGACTTACAGTTAGTGAGTGCATATATTTTTCATACTGGCCCCCCATGGGAAATGAACCCAAAACCCTGGCGTTGCAAGCGCAATGCACTACCAATTGAGCTACAGGGGACTACAGTTAGAGTGTAAGGGGCAATCACTTTTTCACACAGGGGCATTGGGTGTTGCATAACTTTGTTTATGAAATAAGTACGTAAATCTGTTATTTATTCACTCGGGTTCCCTTTATCTAATATTAGGTTTTGGTTGAAGTTCCGATGCAGTGCCTTCAGAAAGTATTCAGACCCCTGGACTTACTCCACTTTGATACGTTACAGCCTTATTCTAAAATAGACCAAATAAATACAAATCCTCAGCAATCTACACACAATACCCCATAATGACAAAGCGAAAACAGAAATACCTTATTTACATAAGTATTCAGACCTTTTGCTATGAGACTAAAAATTGAGCTCAGGTGCATCCTGTTTCCATTGATCATCCTTGAGATGTTTCTACAACTTGGATTCCACCGGTGGTAAATTCAATTGATTGGACATGATTTGGAAAGGCACACACCTGTCTATATAAGTTGACAGTGCAAAAACCTAACCATGAGGTCGAAGGAATTGTCCGTAGAGGTCCGAGACAGGATTGCAGAAGGACAACCATCTCTGCAGCACTCCACCAATCAGGCCTTTATGGTAGAGAGGCCAGACTGACGCCACTCCTCAGTAAAAGGCACATGACAGCCAGCTTGGAATTTGCCAAAAGGCATCTAAAGACTCTCAGACCATGAGAAACAAGATTCTCTGGTCTGACGAAACCAAGATTGAACTTTTTGCCCTGAATGCCAAGCATCACTTCTAGAGAAAACCTGGCACCATCCCTACGGTGAAGCATGGTGGTGGCAGCATCATGCTGTGGGGATGTTTTTCAGCTGCAGGGACTGGGAGACTAGTCAGGATCGAGGCAAAGATTAACGGAGCAAAGTACAGCGAGATCCTTGATGAAAACCTGCTCAGAGCGCTCACTACCTCAGACTGGGGGCAAAGGTTCACCTTCCAACCAGACAACGACCCTAAGCATACAGCCAAGACAGCGCAGGAGTGGCTTCGGGACAAGTCTCTGAATGTCCTTGAGTGGCCCAGCCAGAGCCTGGACATGAACCCGATGGAACATCTCTGGAGAAACCTGAAAATAGCTGTGCAGCAACGCTCCCCATCCAACCTGACAGAGCTTGAGAGGATCTGCAGAGAAGAATGGGAGAAACTCCCCATATACAGGTGTGCCAAGCTTGTAGCATCATACCCAAGAAGACTCGAGGCTGTAATCGCTGCCAAAGGTGCTTCAACAAAGTACTGAGTAAAGGGTCTGAATACTTATGTAAATGTCATATTTCTGTTTTAGCAAAATTTTCTAAAATCCTATTTTTGCTTTGTCATTATGGGGCAGTGTGCAGATTGGGGAGGAAAAAACTATTCAATCAATTTTAGAATAAGGCTGCAACCCAACAAAATGTGGGAAAAGTCAAGGGGTCCGAATACTTTCCGAAGGCGCTAACATTCAGTATAAAAAATATGCAGAAGTAGAGGAAATTAGAAAGGGTTGGCAAATACTTTTTCACAGCACTGTACCTTACTATAAGGAGGGAGAAGCACTACATTCACATAGAGCAGAACTGGTGCGGCATTAGTTTAAATAATTACATTTTCCACATGGTAATAAGAATCAGTTGAGTGTAATAACCCATTGTTCACTCAAATAAGAGGAAATGTAGTCGGCAGGAGTGGAGGAAGAGGCCAACGGTTGATTGTTACTAGTTAACTGACTAAGTGTTCCAAAAGGTTACTTTCTGCTTGAATAAAATTAATGAAATAAAACGTAATTTGGTTTTTGAACCTTAATGTACATGATTGATGATTTATTACGTAAAAAAACATCAACATTTGTGAGCTGTATGCCTCATCTAAGAAAATCCCTAAAACAATTCACACCGAGACAGACTAGGCTGACTGATTATTCATCATAACCGAGTTTGAGCTAACACCTCAGTCAGAGGTGTAATCCGTAAAGATCACAGATGTTTTATTTTGTGAAAAGTGAGTCGTAATGGTATATTCTCTGCCACAAGTCCCTTTCCACAGCATTAAGAATATTGTTTGTTTTTTTCTCACAGATTTCTTCGAGAATTTATGAAACCTGCGCACCAAAGGACCAAGTTTGTTCCAGGAGTAGGACAGAGCTAGGTGCGAGGGAAAGTTGTGCTGGCTGCCAAGGAGTTGCAGTCGACCGGTACTCGCCAAATACCATTTGAAAGTGACTAATTCGTTTTTTTAAAGACCTGTTGGAGGTTTAATGTGTGTCCCCTAAAATAGGCTACTGGCTGCTGTCATACTGAGGTTTATAAAACTTTAATGGGACTACTTGGATATTGTTGGCAGGGTTATTTAAAAACGATTCTACATGAGAAAAAACTATAGTTCCCACAAACAGAGTCAACTTCAAAGAGTTCTCACAATGGAAAACTATGCAAAACAATCAATCTTATGGACAGCCCTTTGTCTGATAGACCTCCACTTTACACAACCATCTGTAACCATTTAATCTTACAAGTGACCCAGATTAACAAACCAACATGCACCTCTAATTCGATTTGAATCATATCCATATAACATCTACGGAGAAGGCGTATACCAAGTCACTTATAAATTACCAATGTGACTAGGGAAACAAATGTGGTCCATTTCCTCAAAATGGTATTCCATTGTTCGATGTATTGAAATGGTTCAGGAGAGGAAGGCCTCTCATTTCATTTCCTGTTCTCACATATAAATAATCCTCCTCTGAATTATTTTCACTTGCTTCCCACGACAGTATCGATAAATATAGCATGGCATAGACAGTATAACACAGTAGCCTCAGCAACAATACTGTGAAATACATCAGCCGATCTGGACTGATGCTTGAAATAGCAAGCATGGCAACGATGCACCAGACTCTTCTTAATCATTCAACATGACAAATATGTCCCTATGCTCAAATACACAATTGAAAAGACTTTCATTGAAATAAGTTCATGCATGTATACCTAGGCCTATCCAGAACATTACAATTTTGCATAGATACATGACATATGTAGGTGGTTAGCCCATTAAAATACTGTAAATGTTATTAAACCGAAAGAGGGGGGAACTGTAAGACCCATTGGGCCCTCATCAGCTAGTAGGTGGTGGTTGGCTGAGGTAGACACAGACAGACAGGCTTAAATGAATGAAGAAAATGTAACCAACAGAGAAAAGTTTACCAAACAGAAGTCATCTAGCGGTAGCTATAAAAAATAATATATTTTACACTTGTATGTCTACCTTCATATGCAGTACCAGTCAAAAGTTTGGACACACCTACTCATTCAAGGGTTTTTCTTTATTTTGACTATTTTCTACATTGTAGAATAATAGTGAAGACATCAAAACTATGAAATAACACATTTGGAATCATGTAGTATCCCAGAAAAGTGTTAAACAAATCAAAATATATTTTATATTTGAGATTCTTCAAATAGCCACCAGTGGGTGAGCCTGGTTCCAAAGTAATTGGGGAACCAGGCCCAGCCAATCAGAATTGTTTGTTTTTTTTCCCACAAAGAGGTTTTATTACAGACAGAAATACTCCTCAGGACCCGGCCCTCACGCTCTCTGATGATCCCGCAGGTGAAGAAGCCGGATGTGGAGGTCCTGGGCTGGCGTGGTTACACGTTGTCTGCGGTTGTGAGGCCGGTTGGACATACTGCCAAATTCTCTAAAATAACGGCTTATGGTAGAGAAATTAACATTCAGTTCTCTGGAAACAGCTCTGGTGGACATTCCTGCAGTCAGCATGCCAATCGCACACTCCCTAAAAACTTGAGACATCTGTGGCATTGTGTTGTGTGACAAAACTGCACATTTTAGAGTGGCCTTTTATTGTCCCCAACACAAGGTGCACTTGTGTAATGATCATGCTGTTTAATCAGCTTCTTGATATGCCACACCTGCCAGGTGGATGAATTGTCTTAACAAATGATAAAATGCTCACTAACAGGGTTTTTTTGTGCACTAATTTTGAGAGAAAAAAGCTTTTTGTGCGACCCCAGGAAGAGTAGCTCCTGCTTTCACAACAGCTAATGGGCAATGGTGTAAAGTACTTAAGTAAAAATACTTGAAAGTACCACTTAAGTAGTTTTTTTGGTTATCTTTACTTTAGTATGTATATTTATTACTACTTTTACTTTACTATATTCCTAAAAAAAATGATGTACTTTTTACTCAATCAATTTTCCCTGACACCCAAAAGTACTCATTACATTTTGAATGCTTAGCAGGACAAGAAAATTGTCTAATTCACACACGTGTGAAGAGAACATCCCTGGTCATCCCCACTGCCTCTGATCTGGCGGACTCACTAAACACATGCTTCGTTTGTAAATGATGTCTGAGTGTTGGAGCGTGCTCCTGGTTATCCGTAAATTGTTTTGGGTTTGCTTAATATAAGGAATTTGAAATGATTTATACTTTTACTTTTACTTTTGATACTTAAGTATATTTTAGCAATTACATTTACTTTTGCTACTTAAGTATATTTAAAACGTTAATATTTTTGTTTAGTGTATATCGGGTGTTGATGCCTACCCTAGCTGTGAAAGCATCTGAATTGAAACTTGTTGGAGCTTGTTAGAGGTGTTTGAAGTGCAGCAGTTGCGCGACGCCACAGATCTCTAGGTAATGTGGATAGCATCTCCACCTGTTAAACTGCAGCAGCCATTGTTCAGAGCATCTCGTCGTGCATGGGCCCTATCCAGATTCCACATTCTTCAAAGGTCAGCGCTAGGGGTATTCACAGACAGGCTAGTGGCTCAGCGAAGACGCGATCATGGCCTCCACAGCACTGAATTGCACACATTTTATGTTGTGTTTTATTTATTGTTCGTTACTTGTTGGTAATATATTTTGCGATGCTGATTCTGAAGAAGATGAACATGCCAAGCATACGTATACGGTGGATATGTTCAACAATGCTGTCCCCACCGCTCCCCACTTTGTCATGTTCTTCGCCCCTTGGTAAGCAAAAGTTTTCAAGTTTTAACCTGAATGAATGGATAAACTCGCTAGGTAGAGTGCAGTTTGTAAAGTTATTGACAATATTTAGATGGCTACCATATTTCTTTACCAACTTATAAGATTTTCAAGTTGTCATGGACTACAGTAGCAGCTAACTTGCAGCTAGCTAGTTCTGCTTTTATTGCCGGCTAGCTGTCTAAAAAGCTAGCTAATAAGCTAACTAGTCAGCCAAGTTGTATTATTTTTTGCTACAAATGATAACTAGGACTTGTATATAAAATGTTATCCATCATTGCATTGATGCGAAGTCATTGTAATCTAGCTAGCTAACTAACACACTGGCTAAAGATTGGCTAACAAATCACATGAGACCAGAACTACGCTAACGTTAGTTAACATGCTTTGGTTGCTAATCATTAGAGCCTGGGAAACTTATGGAAACTTGTGAACTTTTTGAAGTCACGATTCAACTTGGACTGTCCCGTACTTTAACGTTAGTTGACATAGTCGCTAACTACATGCACAGTGCAGTGTTTCCCCCCGTGTTCATTTTTCTGCACAGTTGTTTGTACTGTATAACAGCTAGCCTAGCTAGCTAACAGTACAGTAGAGTGAAGGAATGGACCATTTTATGATGAGACCGCTTACGTGGCAAGCACTGATTGACGTAACTTCGTAGACATGCATGCCCTAAAGCTGCCTAAAAATGTCCTACGTTTTTTTTCAACACAAGGAACAATATACTTGCTGTAGTAAGGCCTAATATGTTGGTGTCTTTTCTGAAATTTAAGCGTATGGACAACAGTGCAGTTCTTCATCACTTCACAGGAGTATCTTTACTGTATACCTCCCTGCACACAGTTACAAGCTGACCCCCACACTGCACAAACTGATCAAATAAACATAAAAAGCTATTTTGATAACTTAAGTCAGACAACATGACAAGGCGGCACATGTATGCCACTTGCCATAGAAACATGAAGACAGTTGGAATTCAATAGGAGTGTTGAGTTGTATCAGGTGTCTCCCTTTTCCACTGAGACTGGGCTCTCTCTATTTAATGCCTAGGCTAATCAGTGTTTCCACCAATTTTTTAGTGTTTGCGTCTTGGCAGATATATCCCGAGTGGCGCAGCGGTCTAAGGCACTGCATCTCAGTGCTAGAGGTGTCACTCCAGACCCCGGTTCGATTCCAGGTTGTATCACAACCGGCCGTGATTGGGAGTCCCACAGGGCGGCGCACAATTGGCCCAGCGTCGTCCGGGTTTGGCCGGTGAAGGCCGTCATTGTAAATAAGAATTTGTTCTTAACTGACTTGCCTGGTTAAATAAAGGTTAAATAAAATGTTAAAATCTCAGCGGTGGCAACAATGATATAGGGGGGGGAACAGCTAATTCCAGGCAGAACTGTGAGGCCTGTACCACCTCAGGGGAAATACTTTGAAAGAACCTGTGCTGCGTTTTGTTTCCAGGTGTGGTCACTGTCAGAGGCTACAGGGGACATGGAACGAGATGGGGGACAAATACAACAGCATGGAGACTCCACCCGCCTACGTAGTAAAGGTTGACTGCACTCAGGATGTTAAGTTCTGCTCCAATGTCCACGGCATCAGGGGCTACCCCACGTAGGTATAGGGTTGTATTAATTAGTGCACACCATAGCAAAACATTTAAAAAATGTTTTGCAACAGAACCGTTTCTTACTGGATTTCTTATTGGAGAAGTTCATGTACTACCTCGCCATTTCAAGGTGTATCTTCATTTTGCCACTAGGATAAACCATGTAGCTAGACTGATTACTTATTGACTGATAGCAGTGTGATACATTGACATGCATTTAGTTTAATTTTTAACCACCTTGTTTTGCAGTGTATGCTGTTACATTTTATTAGCCAAGGACTAACGTTGAGTTGCATGTAATGACGAAGGAATTGATCAGTTAAGTGTATTGTGAGTGTGTCGGTCATCTTACAGAGCAGTAGGGCCTAGTCATTGAGGCGAATGATCTCGTTGACCCCCTGTGTTGTCTGTAGGCTGAAGCTGTTCAAACCTGAGCAGGAGGCGATGAAGTACCAAGGCCCCAGGGACCTGCAGTCTCTGGAGACCTGGATGCTCAACACTCTGCAGGAGGAGCCTGTGGTAAGTGGGTGGGGGCGTTACCTTAGTGCAGCGACGATGGCGGCGGTACATGCATCTCATCTGAAATGGCTTCTCCTCCTAATTTCCTTTAATCTGCGCTGATTTGAAAGCCTTGGATAGGTGAATGCAAATTAACAGTGGACAACCTTGTTATTGCTTCCACCTGATCCTGTTCTCAGTGCATGAGGATGATGACGAGAGGGAATTCCTTTAAACCAGGGATCATCAACTAGATTCAGCCGCGCTAAAAAAATCAAAATCCGTTAGCGGATGGTCAGGGGGCTGGAACATAATTACAAATAATTTGTAGACTGCAAATTGACCGCAAGAAGCCCAAACAGATATTTTAATTGAGTACAGGCTTAAGTGAATGGACATATACAAAGACAGAATGCAATATGGAATTTTTATTTAGATATATTGGGGTAGGCCTCGTCTCTGAAGAAATGCTCCTCAGAGCCAGATGTTGATGGCAGATACCCTTAGAGGGACAGCTGGCATCAAAACCCCCCGCTGGAACAGCCCCAGACCATTATTCCTCCTCCACCAAAATGTACAGTTGGCGCTATGCATTGGGGCAGGTAGCGTTCTCCTGGCACCCGCCAAACCCAGATTCGTCGGACTGCCAGATAGTGAAGCGTGATTCATCACTCCAGAGAATGCGTTTCCAATGCTCCAGAGTCCAATGGCGGCGAGCTTTACACCACTCCAGCCGACGCTTGGCATTGCGCATGGTGATCTTACGCTTGTGTGCAGCTGCTCTGCCATGGAAACCCATTTCACGAAGTTCCCGACGAACAGTTCTTGTGCTGACGTTGCTTCTAGAGGCAGTTTGGAACTCGGTAGTAAGTATTGCAACTGAGGACAGACGATTTTTACGCACAATGCGCATTAGCACTCGGCGGTCCCATTCTGAGAGCTTGAGTGGCCTACCACTTCGCGGCTGAGCCGTTGTTGCTCCTAGACGTTTCCACTTCACAATAACAGCACTTACAGTTGACCGGGACAGCTAAAGCAGGTCAGAAGTTTGACGAACTGACTTGTTGGAAAGGTGGCATCCTATGACGGTGCCATGTTGAAAGTCACTGAGCTCTTCAGTAAGGCCATTTTACTGCCACTGTTTGTCTATGGAGATTGCATGGCTGTGTGCTCGATCCACTAATTTGAAGGGGTGTCCACGTACTTTTCTATATGTAGTGTAATTGCGCTAGTGAGCCCATAGGTTAATCAGGAAGCATGTTGACATTGCCTTAGTGTGCCGTGCTCAAAGGCTGGAGTTAATCATTGTATGATGATCCCCGCGCTTGGTAATTGTGAAGGATTAGGACACGTAACACTATACTGACGAGGTAACATTGTAGCCAACACCATATACAGTGGGGGAAAAAAGTGTTTAGTCAGCCACCAATTGTGCAAGTTCTCCTACTTAAAAAGATGAGAGGCCTGTAATTTTCATCATATGTACACGTCAACTATGACAGACAAATTGAGGAAAAAAAATCCAGAAAATCACATTGTAGGATTTTTAATGAATTTATTTGCAAATTATGGTGGAAAATAAGTATTTGGTCACCTACAAACAAGCAAGATTTCTGGCTCTCACAGACCTGTAACTTCTTCTTTAAGAGGCTCCTCTGTCCTCCACTCGTTACCTGTATTAATGGCACCTGTTTGAATGTTTTATCAGTATAAAAGACACCTGTCCACAACCTCAAACAGTCACACTCCAAACTCCACTATGGCCAAGACCAAAGAGCTGTCAAAGGACACCAGAAACAAAATTGTAGACCTGCACCAGGCTGGGAAGACTGAATCTGCAATAGGTAAGCAGCTTGGTTTGAAGAAATCAACTGTGGGAGCAATTATTAGGAAATGGAAGACATACAAGACCACTGATAATCTCCCTCGATCTGGGGCTCCACGCAAGATCTCACCCCGTGGGGTCAAAATGATCACAAGAACGGTGAGCAAAAATCCCAGAACCACACGGGGAGACCTAGTGAATGACCTGCAGAGAGCTGGGACCAAAGTAACAAAGCCTACCATCAGTAACACACTACGCCGCCAGGGAGTCAAATCCTGCAGTGCCAGACGTGTCCCCCTGCTTAAGCCAGTACATGTCCAGGCCCGTCTGAAGTTTGCTAGAGTGCATTTGGATGATCCAGAAGAGGATTGGGAGAATGTCATATGGTCAGATGAAACCAAAATAGAACTTTTTGGTAAAAACTCAACTCGTCGTGTTTGGATGACAAAGAATGCTGAGTTGCATCCAAAGAACACCATACCTACTGTGAAGCATGGGGGTGGAAACATCATGCTTTGGGGCTGTTTTTCTGCAAAGGGACCAGGACGACTGATCCGTGTAAAGGAAAGAATGAATGGGGCCATGTATCGTGAGATTCTGAGTGAAAACCTTCTTCCATCAGCAAGGGCATTGAAGATGAAACGTCGCTGGGTCTTTCAGCATGACAATGATCCCAAACACACCGCCCGGGCAACGAAGGAGTGGCTTCGTAAGAAGCATTTCAAGGTCCAGATCTCAACCACATAGAAAATCTTTGGAGGGAGTTGAAAGTCTGTGTTGCCCAGCGACAGCCCCAAAACATCACTGCTCTAGAGGAGATCTGCATGGAGGAATGGGCCAAATACCAGCAACAGTGTGTGAAAACCTTGTGAAGACTTACAGAAAACGTTTGACCTGTGTCATTGCCAACAAAGGGTATATAACAAAGTATTGAGAAACTTTTGTCATTGACTAAATACTTATTTTCCACCATAATTTGCAAATAAATTCATTAAAAATCCTACAATGTGATTTTGGGGAATTTATTTTCTCATTTTGTCTGTCATAGTTGACGTGTACCTATGATGAAAATTACAGGCCTCTCTCATCTTTTTAAGTGGGAGAACTTGCACAATTGGTAGCAGACTAAATACTTTTTTTCCCCACTGTATGTACCTGCTATGCCCATGAGCTAGGAAGCTATGTGAATATATTATGCTTACTGAAATAAAATACAAGTGACCCCCATTCAGATCAGCGTTACTGATTTGAACTTTTGTAACTACATAATATTTGTCTAAAAAATTATCATTTCAAACCTTGCCTCCATTTGTATATGATCACATATCTCTCTATTATGCGTGGAAATACACTACCGGTCAAAAGTTTTTGAACACTTACTCATTCAAGGGTTTTTCTTTATTTTTACTATTTTCTACATTGTAGAATAATAGTGAAGACATCAAAACTATGAAATAACACGTATGGAATCATGTAGTAACCAAAAAAGTGTTAAACAAATCAAAATAGATTTTATATTTGAGATTCTTCAAATATCCACCCTTTGCCTTGATGACAGCTGTGCACACTCTTGGAGTTCTCTCAACCAGCTTCATGAGGTAGTCACCTGGAATGCATTTCAATGAACAGGTGTGCCTTCTTAAAAGTTAATTTGTGGAATTTCTTTCCTTCTTAATGCATTTGAGCCAATCAGTTGTGTTGTGACAAGGTAGGGGGGTATACAGAAGATAGCCCTATTTGGTAAAAGACCAAGTCCATATTATGTCAAGAACAGCTCAATACTATAAGACATGAAGGTCCGTCAATACGTAACATTTCAATAACTTTTAAAGTTTCTTGAAGTGCAGTCGCAAAAACCATCAAGCGCTATGATGAAACTGGCTCTCATGAGGACCGCCACAGGAATGGAAGACCCAGAGTTACCTCTGCTGCAGAGGATAAGTTCATTAGATTTACCAGCCTCAGAAATTACAGCCCAAATAAATTCTTCACAGAGTTCAAGTAACAGACCCATCTCAATATCATCTGTTCAGAGGAGACTGTCTGAATCAGGCCTTCATGGTCGAATTGCTGCAAAGAAACCACTACTAAAGGACACCAATAAGAAGAAGAGACTTGCTTGGGCCAATACACATGAGCAATGGACATTAGAATGGTGGAAATGTGTCCTTTGGTATGGAGTCCAAATTGGAGATTTTTGGTTCCAACCGCCGTGTCTTCGTATGATCTCCGCATGTGTATTTCCCACCGTAAAGTAGGGAGGAGGAGGTGTTATGGTGTGGGGGTGCTTTGCTGGTGACACTGTCTGTGATTTATTTAGAATTCAAGGCACACTTAACCAGCATGGCTACCACAGCATTCTGCAGTGATACGCCATCCTATCTGGTTTGCGCTTAGTGGGATTATCATTTGTTTTTCAACAGGACAATGACCCAACACACCTCCAGGCTGTGTAAGGGCTATTTTACCAAGAAGGAGATTGATGGAGTACTGCATCAGATGGCCTGGCCTCCACGATCCCCCGAACTCAACCCAATTGAGATGGTTTGGGATGAGTTGGACTGCAGAGTGAAGGAAAAGCAGCCAACAAGTGCTCAGCATATGTGGGAACTCCTTCAAGATTGTTGGAAAAGCATTCCAGGTGAAGCTGGTTGAGAGAATGCCAAGAGTGTGCAAAGGTTGGCTATTTGAAGAATCTCAAATATAAAATATATTTTGATTTGTTGAACACTTTTTTGGTTACTACATGATTCCATGTTTTATTTCATAGTTTTGATGTCTTCACTATTATTCTACGATGTAGAAAATAGTAAAAATAAAGAGAAATCCTTGAATGAGTAGGTGTTTCATAACTTTTGAACTGATTTCCAAAATTAAAATCGCATGGAGCTGCTTTGCTGGTGTTTTCAGTCATTTATGTCCAACAATAAATCATTGAAATCTTGGGGGCCAAATAAAATCCCCCGGTTTTAAACCTTTGAGACCATCTGAATAAAACCTTGAGACTAATGTTATGTCATGGCAATCTATATTTGATGTGTGTCATGATGTTCTGTGGGTTAGCAGGAGCCAGAGACTGAACTGGAGCCTCCCAAAGCCCCAGAGCCCAAGCAGGGCCTGTTTGACCTCACTGCTGGCAACTTCAAGGCCCACATCGCTAAAGGTAATGTGGGGGACTGGGATCTGTCAGTACAATATACATATGCCAACAGTCTCTTTTATAGCCTGGTCCCAGATCTGTTTTTGCTGTCTCGCACCATAGGAGTTGGCAAGACAGCGCAAACTGACCTGGGACCAGGCTTGTCTATTTATACCCAAATACAACGTGTGAGAGTTCCTTAACACAACTTTTTTTGTAAGCTACATATGTCAATTTTCTACAGCGATTAACTTAATTTAGATGCTGTCATTTCCTTGAAACCATGACGCAATCCACTCTACATTTATCTCATGCAAACCGCATGTTTCCGGTCACTGGACAAGCACAACAAAAATACATGGTGGTCATGATAAATGTCCCGCTGAAATTGCAGCTCTTCAGCCCGGTTTTGAGTTGAATGTTTTGGTTGAGAAGTAAAAATAAATATATTCCTGTTTGGAGAAAAAATACAGGATATGACAGGGTCATTTTTAAGAGGAATGTTTGTGTCCAACCTTTTTAAATGGTGGCAAGATTGGCTGTGACAAAATTGCGTAACAGGTAGCATTTAACCTCTGAGCTCAGTGTATTTTAGTCTCTGGGCCAGTAATGCAGAGGCCATTTTATAGTTGATGTTATTTCATCAACTAAATACCCATCCTTAAGCTAAAACGCTCTGATTTCTGTGCTTTCAGATTGTAGCTACCCTTACTGCACATACATTTTTTATTTTTTGGGGGGTGGGGTACTTTTTACCCCTTTTTCTCCCCAATTTCGTAATATCCAATTGGTAGTTACCGTCTTGTCCCATCGCTGCAACTCCTGTACGGACTCGGGAGAGGCGAAGGTCGAGAGCCATGCGTCCTCCGAAACACGACCCTGCCACGCTGAACTGCTTCTTGACACACTGCTCGCTTAACCCGGAAGCCAGCCACACCAATGTGTCGGAGGAAACACCGTACAACTGGCGACCGAAGTCAGCGTGCATGTGCCCGGCATGAGTCGCTAGAGCGCGATGGGACAAGGACATCCCGGCCAGCAAAACCCTCCCCTAACCCGGACGACGCTGCGCCAATTGTGAGCCGCCTCATGGGTCTCCCGGTCGCGGCCGGCTGCGACACAGCCTGGGATCCAACCCGGATCTGTAGTGGCGCCTCAAGCACTGCGATGCAGTGCCTTAGACCACTGCACCACTCGGGAGGCTTACTGTACATTTTTATATATGATGTTTTCCAGTATTAATGTATTTTTCCTCTCTTCTCCGCAGGGTCCCACTTTGTCAAGTTCTTTGCCCCCTGGTGCGGTCACTGCAAGGCCATGGCCCCGACCTGGGAGCAGCTGGCCACCAGCTTCGAGCACTCGGACAACATCAAGATCGGCAAGGTGGGTGACAAGTCACCAGCAGGGGACTGGAGCGCCATGTTTGTCAGCTATGTACACGTGCACAAGTCCAGGATACGGAACTTATGACAACTCATTTTTGTTTGTACAGTAAAATGATATGACCCACTCAACAAATGTTATTTATGGCTGTGGTTTGATGTTTGTATTGGACTGACAGCCCAGTGGTAGTAGAAGTTACTGCATGTTAATATTTCCACATGAAAGCACAACTGGCTATCTTTACCAGCTACACGCGTTTTAAATGTGAATTATGACAAACTAGGTATGAGCTGGATATGCTGAATGAATTCTGATTAAACTGGTGTGTTGTGATTGGCCAGGTGGACTGTACCCAGCACTACGAGGTGTGCTCTGAGAACTCTGTGCGTGGCTACCCTACTCTGCTTTTCTTCAAGGACGGAGAGAAGGTACCTAGTTTGGTTGGCTAACTCACTGAAGAAGACCTTGTGTCATTGTGTTCTGTAACCCATTTATGTTTTGTAAGGAGCTATGACTTCACCATTTTAAGGAGTCAGTTTGTTAACCCTTTCCGGTGGTGGTGTTGTCTGTCCAGGCGGACCAGTACAAAGGCAAGCGGGACCTGGACTCTCTGAAGGACTTTGTGGACAACCAGGTCAAGGCTGCTGCTGCTGCTAAGGAGGATGATGAACACCCACATGCCAACGAGATCCCAGTACCCAGCGACGAGCCTGCTAAAGAGGAGGTACTGCAGTGTGTGTGGCTTTCTCTCCGGTATAATAGGCCTTCCAGATTTAAAATACTCCACATGCTATGTTGTGGGTAAATGCCTACGTCGAGATCTAATTTTGGTGCCGGGCACCCTGTTGCGTGTGTGGGCAGCACGTTTTTACAGCATACCTCTCCAGATACTTAATAAGTGAAATAAGATCTCAGGCAGATGTTTTAGCAGTGAGATTACCATCTAGCCAGCCCAGGCCAAGCTGTTTGACTCGACTCCAGTCATAGGCCTCAGCTACACAACGGTTAACTGGAAGTAGCAAATATGGGCAGGGTAGTTATTTTTGTGCTTGCAACGCAAGGATAGTGGGTTCGATTCCCGGGACCACCCATACTTAAAATTTGTGCACACATGTCTGTAAGTCGCTTTGGATAAAAGTGTTTGTTAAATTACATTTATTATTATTATATTAGAATGTTCAGTGTGAAGTGACATCACTAGTCTTAACAAAGACATGGCACGTGTGGTTTAACGAGAGATCCGATGCTACTTCCAATAAAACGTAGAACTCGATTAGACTCGGATGTCCGGTTTATGAACTTAGGCTACTTCTTTGAATTACTGGTCTTGTGGACGTGTAAACCAATACAGGACCGTGAATGATACAATCTGAAGTGATCTATTTTTTTCCTTGCAGTCTGGCGTGATTACACTCACAGAGGCCAACTTTGATGAGACAGTGGCCAAGGGACTGGTATTCATCAAGTTCTACGCTCCATGGTAAGAAATAGCTCTTTACGAGCTATTAAATCCAAATGTATGTTCTATTTAACCTATCTCACCTTGAATGAAATGTACAATATTTAAGGCAATTTGTGTTGGTGATTGACTTAAATTGAGGGGCCACAACTAGAAGGCATAACCATAACTCGCGTAACCTTCCGTCCCCTCCAGGTGTGGCCACTGTAAGAATCTGGCCCCTGTCTGGGAGGACCTGTCTAAGAAGGAGTTCCCTGGCCTGACTGACGTGAAGATTGGCAAAGTGGACTGCACTGTGGAGAGGACGATCTGCAACAGGTTTTCAGTAGGTGTTCTATGTTGTACATTGACTGCCTGGAGCTGAGGGATGATTCAGAAAGAGCACTTCTGAAGTCTGCCATGCTCTTTCTGAAGTCTGCCATGCTCTTTCTGAAGTCTGCCATGCTCTTTCTGAAGTCTGCCATGCTCTTTCTGAAGTCTGCCATGCTCTTTCTGAAGTCTGCCATGCTCTTTCTGAAGTCTGCCATGCTCTTTCTGAAGTCTGCCATGCTCTTTCTGAAGTCTGCCATGCTCTTTCTGAAGTCTGCCATGCTCTTTCTGAAGTCTGCCATGCTCTTTCTGAAGTCTGCCATGCTCTTTCTGAAGTCTGCCATGCTCTTTCTGAAGTCTGCCATGCTCTTTCTGAAGTCTGCCATGCTCTTGGTTATAAATAGCAAGACCTTGAGACATGTTGTTTATAACACACACAAACAGCAGGTGTGACCCAGAGCCGCAGGAAGTATAAACGGTGGACTGTGGGTTAGCTGAGGTTGTGATCTCTGGTTCCACTAGCCATAAAACTATACAGCACATACCTCATGGCAGGATTGGATGACCAGTGATGCTGCGCTACCAGGACACCCTCATTGCCCTTTTAAGAAGGTCAATGTTATGACCATCACAACCTTTATCGCTAGGACAGTCCATGGTATAGCCATCACAACCTTTATCGCTAGGACAGTCCATGGTATAGCCATCACAACCTTTATCGCTAGGACAGTCCGTGGTATATCCATCAACCTTTATCGCTAGGACAGTCCGTGGTATAGCCATCACAACCTTTATCGCTAGGACAGTCCGTGGTATAGCCATCACAACCTTTATCGCTAGGACAGTCCGTGGTATAGCCATCACAACCTTTATCGCTAGGACAGTCCGTGGTATAGCCATCACAACCTTTATCGCTAGGACAGTCCGTGGTATAGCCATCACAACCTTTATCGCTAGGACAGTCCGTGGTATAGCCATCACAACCTTTATCGCTAGGACAGTCTGTGGTATAGCCATCACAACCTTTATCGCTAGGACAGTCCGTGGTATAGCCATCACAACCTTTATCGCTAGGACAGTCCGTGGTATAGCCATCACAACCTTTATCGCTAGGACAGTCTGTGGTATAGCCATCACAACCTTTATCGCTAGGACAGTCCGTGGTATAGCCATCACAACCTTTATCGCTAGGACAGTCCGTGGTATAGCCATCACAACCTTTATCGCTAGGACAGTCCGTGGTATAGCCATCACAACCTTTATCGCTAGGACAGTCCGTGGTATAGCCATCACAACCTTTATCGCTAGGACAGTCCGTGGTATATCCATCACAACCTTTATCGCTAGGACAGTCCGTGGTATATCCATCACAAACTTTATCGCTAGGACAGTCCGTGGTATAACCATCACAACCTTTATCACTAGGACAGTCCGTGGTATATCCATCACAAACTTTATCGCTAGGACAGTCCGTGGTATATCCATCACAAACTTTATCGCTAGGACAGTCCGTGGTATAACCATCACAACCTTTATCGCTAGGACAGTCCGTGGTATATCCATCACAAACTTTATCGCTAGGACAGTCCGTGGTATAACCATCACAACCTTTATCGCTAGGACAGTCCGTGGTATATCCATCACAACCTTTATCGCTAGGACAGTCCGTGGTATAACCATCACAACCTTTATCGCTAGGACAGTCCGTGGTATAACCATCACAACCTTTATCGCTAGGACAGTCCGTGGTATAACCATCACAACCTTTATCGCTAGGACGCTCCCTGGAATTTCCCCTGACTCAATGACATGGGGCAGTAGTCTCTGCAGCTGCAGCCTATCTGTCTCTGTAGAGGCTAACAGAGTGAATTAACTTGTGGTATAATTCACACTGCTAAACGATAGGGACGTAACTATTCACCAGTAAGCATCGGTCTCAGATTCAAATGTTTAAGATACAGGTCATCGGTCCGCGGACCCCAAACCGATCCAAATGTAGCGTGCATCGGTCAGTAAATCGATTCAAACGTTACGAATCGCAGGTTCACTAAAATGTTTTGCTCATATTACATTCTTTCTACATTCCGAAAATACCTAATATTTTGTGACGACTGATGCGTCCTCTCTTTCAGTGTCGAACTGTGTTGAGTCATTGATCTACAAGTCATTTTGCATGCCAAACAACCCCAAGCAATGTCAGGCTAGTCAAACTGCGCACTGTGCCCAGATTCGCAAGCTAACCAACGCAAAGAAGGCAGCCTGTTCCTGATTGTGCACATCCGCGCAGCACCTATAGCATTCAAATGCTAAAATGGCTTGCGTGATATTAGGCTTTATTAGTTGAGTGACAACCTACTGTAATCTGCTAGGTTATTGTTATCTATGCGCTGTATAAAAAATTGTGTTTTACCGGAATAAAAGTAAGCCACCGGAGACGACTCACCTGGCTTATAGCCTACCTGCTGAACAAGGCTTATTTTGATTGTTGAAGTTCACCGTCAGCAATCATTTTGGTAGTTTTGCTTTTAAACAAGCAGTGTATATTGTCGTTTTTAGATATGCAGGGTAAAGTTGATTCTGGGGGGGGGGGGGGTGTACTAGGTGCCTACATAGTAAATACACTATATATATGTATCTCTCATTTACAAAAACACACCGTCAGCTCAGAGGCTCAGCTAATGAGCTCCATCAGCAGCAGATGTTATTTTAGAATGGAAAATGAATGTTTATGCAACAAATGTTAGTGCATCGATTCGTTTCCAACTAAAACGTGTCGTTCCTGTATCAGATCCCATGTATTGAATCATCTTGAAAGGGAAAGATCTAGATGGTTCATGCATAGTTTACAGTAAGAGAAAAACATTGCCCACATTCCTTCGGTGTTGACGGATCTGAAGGAATGGGGAAGGTGGAAGTGGTATGGTCAAGGCATTGCAGAGCTAGGTGAAGTTGAGGCCATATTGCTAATACCTATCCATTCCATTCAGATCAGCAAACACTGAGGAGGTAGGGGTTAGCTAGTGGTTGTTACCTGGATGTCAGAAGCTTTGTCCCCTTTCCATTCTACAGGTGAGTGGGTACCCCACCCTGCTGATGTTCAGGGCGGGTGTGCAAGGTGAGGAGCATCATGGAGGGCGGGACTTGGAGAGCCTCCACGGCTTTGTGATGAAGCAGGCCCGAGACGAGCTTTAGCACTGTCCAATCAACGTCCATCGTTAGTTCTCTCCTCCCCCACACAGCACATCTGGCCAACCGGAGGAATCCTTTCTCCTGTAGAGGCTAGCTCTCTTCTTTCTCTCTCTCCGATCATTTTCCTTTCAGAAAGGATTCGCATCAACAGACTTTTTTTTACCCCCCCATCTGTAATGCCTTGTTTTACCCCCCCGTCTGTAATGCCTTGTTTACCCCCCCTCCCCCTGCTTAGTCCCACTGTTCCTCTGGAAATGAAATGATGTGATCGACAACCACTTTTTGCCAGCGGTACTTAATCAGTCAGACCTTGAAAATGCATACTGTTATAGTCATCCCAATACTTGACACAACTCAAGGACGGTTGTCTTAAATTGTGCCTGCCGGTTGTATCAAAAAACATTGGATTAACCTGACTGAGTTTGTCGGACATTTTAAAACCGTTAATTCTGTGATTTTAAGGAAATCATGTTGATAAACAATCATGAGCAATTAATGTAATGTTACTGCAGCTAAAGGGTCAAAGCCGCATGACGTTGAGCGTTAAGTTGACGGTACTTCTCATCCATGCCAGTGACGGCCTAACTAACTTAACTCTCAGGGACACCCAGTTCTCGGCCTACTCCATACTGCTATCTCTTATCGGCTAACTTCGTATTCCCCTTATGTGTCTGTAGAGTCCCCCCAACTGCTTGTTGGCTATGTCGGAAGGCTGCAGGAAACTACTTTCCAATGTTTCATGTCAAACTGCCCTTCGTGTGTTCTTCTGACATTGTAAATGTGCTAGAAAATGTCAATGTAGACATGTTCTTTTATTTTCCATTTTAGTGCTGTCAGAGGCTTCGGTTCCAGTCCCACAACGGCACAATATCAGGTGCCTGGTTGGTGTTCTCACAGTTTCTATGAACAATGATTGTCAGTTTGCACGATCAAGACATGCCTTATGAATGGAATCTGGCAGTTTGGGTCATTACAGGAAAACTGCATTTTCATGTATTTGACATTAGTTAATGTTTGACACAGTCCCTCACATGGTTTGCAAGGGATTGTGTCAAATGTACAAAAAAATATTTAAAAATGGTTTTCTACGGCTAGTTCATTAGAATGGAATATTCAGAATGTCGCAGATAGAAGTGTGTTGTATAGAAGAAACACGTCCTTATCTTGTGTCTGCTGCAAATGCAATAGATTTCACAAAGCTGATGAATATTCTGTTCTATTGACTTAAGCCCTCTATCAGGCCCCAGTGTAAACCATTCTCCCATGTATCACTCATCCACCCAGTGAAGCACAAGAATGTAACAACATTAGTGCTATGGTCACTTTTACTGTTGGTTTATTAACCTTTGGAAAATCTGGAATGTTTGGTTTACCTCCGTATGCTTGAAGAGCAAAACAGAATAGCAAAAATTTTCCACCCACATAATGATCAATTTATATTTTACTTGTTTAGTCAGTATGTTATGATGACAACGTTGATTTTCCTTCTTTCCAGATGTAGTATATCAACCCATTTTGTAAGTGGTTCGCTAAGTCTTTGAATATACGTGTGTGCGCTATTCTGGGGCAGTTGGGGTGAATCAAAAGGGGTCTGAGAATGTGTGTGTGTGCGACTGGAGTTGCTGTGTGAGGCAGTTTTTACATTCAATGCTCAATTAAGGGAAACAAATGCATTCAGAGGCTAACCACTTATTGTCAGTACAATCTTTATGGATAGCACATGGTCTAGGCAGACTCCAGTGAAGGAAAGCAGTATTTTTTTTCTCGTGAGTGGGTTGTACACAGCCCATGAATTTTTGTAAAAAAAACAAACAACAAAGGCAAGTTGTAACATGAGATTTCGTAATAAAATTTCTTTTTCCAAAAATAGTTTGTATTTTTCATTTGTTCACATTTCTTTCTCTGTAATATGGCTTGTGATTTTAAGAGGTGCAATAAATAAGCTGAAAATGTACAAGTATTTACACACAAAAGTAAGTCTAAACATGATCACAAATGTAAACAGCAGCTTACCAGAGGTATATTTTGTGATTTGTTTTTGTTTGTTTTGTTGTTGGCACAATGGTATCAAATTTTCAGCTATGGTCAAATGCTCTGTTTTAAAGTCCATATGTCAATTTCTTGGCATGTTTTGAAAAAGGTTTGTACTCTTGAACAAAGTTCAGTAACATGCAGTTGATCTGTAAAATGCATTGACAGTTCCTATTTCTTTCAAGTGAACAAAACATCAATGACAAATGGTCATAAACCACACCGAAGCTAATTTCAGAAATCTGGTCCTAAACATTTGATCAGCTGGTTTTGACCAACAAATAGTTTTTTACACTCTCTCCAGGTTTTTGGGAATAATATGTTAACTTGGAGAGTGGAATAACATGGAAATTGCAGTTTGCGGTATGCCCGAGGGATGAGGTGAATGACATATTTGGAACAGTATGTCAGCTGAGCCACAACCTGCTACCTGATGAACCAGCTCGGTGAAATAAACTCGGCATGAGCCTGACAAATATTGACCCAATGAAGATATTTGGAGGAGTTCACAAGTGAAAATAGTATGTGGTCGTTTCCGTTCGGCCCATATGTTTTTGGAAGCCAGGTGAATATGGCGGAAAAGCTTACGAGTACAATACATAAAGAGGAGTAGGAAATATCTCTTTACATTAACTAATGTATCGTGGCATAAATGTTACAATATCAGCTGACTGTTGATGTTAAAAATCAGGCTTTGTATATATATTATACATACAGTGCATTTGGAAAGAATTCAGATCCCTTGACTTTTTCCACATTTTGTTAAATTATAGCCTTATTCTAAAATGGATTTAAAAAATATATTTTCCTCAATCTACACACAATACCCCATAATGAGAAAGCAAAAACTGGTTAGGAAATGTTTTGATAATTTATTTTTATATACGGAAATATCAACATTTACTCAGTACTTTGTTGAAGCACCTTTGGCAGCGATTACAGCCTTCGAGTCTTCTTGGGTATGACGCTACAAGCTTGGCACACCTGTATTTGGGGAGTGTCTCCCATTATTTTCTGCAGATCCTCAAGCTCTGCCAGGTTGGATGGGGAGCGTCGCTGCACAGCTATTTTCAGGTCTCTCCAAAGATGTTAGATTGGGTTCAAGTCGTGGCTCTGGCTGGGCCTCTCAAGGACATTCAGAGACTTGTCCCGAAGCCACTCTTGCTTTGTCTTGGCTATGTGCTTAAGGTTGTTGTCCTGTTGGAAGGTGAACCTTCGCCTCAGTCTGAGGTCCTGAGCGCTCTGGAGCAGGTTTTCATCAAGGATTTCACCAGATGTGACGCTTGGCATTCAGGCCAAAGAGTTCAATCTTGGTTTCATCAGACCAGATAATCTTGTTTCTCATGGTCTGAGAGTCTTTAGGTGCCTTTGGCAAACTCCAAGCGGGCTTTCTTGTGCCTTTTACTGAGAAGTGGCTTCCATCTGGCCACTCTACTATAAAGGCCTGATTGGTGGAGTGCTGCAGAGATGGTTGTCCTTCTGGAAGGTTCTCCCATCTCCACAGAGGAACTCTGGAGCTCTGTCAGAGTAACCATCGGGTTCTTGGTCACCTCCCTGACCAAGGCCCTTCTCCCCTGATTGCTCAGGTTGGCCAGGCAGCCAGCTCTAGGATGAGTCTTGGTGATTCCAAACTTCTTCCATTTATGAATGATTGAGGCCACTGTGTTCTTGGGGACCTTCAATGCTGCAGAAATGTTTTGGTACCCTTCCCCAGATCTGTGCCTCGACATAATCCTGTCTCGGCGCTCTATGGACAATTCCTTCGACCTCATGGCTTGGTTTTTGCTCTGACATGCACTGTCAACTGTGGGACCTTATATAGATAGGTGTGTGCCTTTCCAAATCATGTCCAATCAATTGAATTTACCACAGGTGGACTCCCAATGAAGTTGTAGAAACATCTCAAGGATGATCAATGGAAACAGGATGCACCTGAGCTCAATTTCGAATCACATAGCAAAAGTTATTTCTGTTTTTATTTGTAATAAATTTGCTAACATTTCTAAAAACCTGTTTTCGCTTCATCATTATGGGGTATTGTGTGTAAATGAGGGATATTTGTTTTTTAGAGTAAGTCTGTAACGTAACAGAAATGTGGAAAAAGTCAAGGGGTCTGAATACTTTCCGAATGCACTGTACATCTGTAGTTAGGCTAATGCTGTTTCCCCTGCTGTCCTAAAAGGATTTCTAAATGTTTTCTGTGTCATTTGACTACATCTGACGGGATTGGCTACCCGCGCTGAGATAACATTGAGTAAATTCCCTGACGTCTTCCGAGTTGTTTTGCTGTAATGAGCCAGTAGCCGTCGGAGAACTTGAAAATCACTTCGATTGGAGAGGGGGGGGAAAGCAGCACAATGGGCCATTATCAATTCCTCCCTCACCCTGAGTATGGGAGAGGAGTGGGTAGTACAAACACGCAGACCCAGGATGTCGCGTGCAAACAGTCTCTGCTGCAGCCCGCGTGCGGTCAGGTGACCATGATGACGCGGCGGTTTGGCGGTCGTCAGTGGCAACCACAGGCCCTGACCACCATGTTCTTGTACTTCTTCAGGATGACGTTGGAGTTGTCGTCGAAGTAGAGCACAGAGATGGCGTGCAGCCTGGTGGGCGCGCAGCAGGGCTTGGGCACATTCTCCGGGTTCATGAGGTGGACCTGGGAGACGACGACAAGGTCAGAAGTCGACGAAAAGATTTCAAAGGTCACTTATTCCCTTTGAAGGGCCAATTATGTCACCTTTGGAGCTTTGTTAGCGCTCAGCAGTTTATAAGCCTTCTTGGAGAACTCACCAGTGTCTGCACAATGGCATGGTTGGTAGCGTTCATATGGGCGTTGAGGGGGAAGGCACACTCTCCACCACAGTAGTAGGCGGCATAGCCCTCGGGTGCAATGATCCAGTCCTGATACAATCACAAGAGGGATACATTCAATATGGCTAACCAGTCGGGACACAACAGTCATCCTAATGGTCTACAGTGTGTTCTGAAGGCTCTGTGACAGGGATACTGAGGCAGTAGGGTACTGTGTATATGAAGGCTCTGTGACTGGAATACTGAGGCAGTAAGGTACTGTGTATATGAAGGCTCCGTGACTGGGATACTGAGGCAGTAGGTTACTGTGTATATGAAGGCTCTGTGACTGGGATGCTGAGGCAGTAGGGTACTGTGTATATGAAGGCTCTGTGACTGGGATACTGAGGCAGTAGGGTACTATGTATATGAAGGCTCTGTGACTGGGATGCTGAGGCAGTAGGTTACTGTGTATATGAAGGCTCTGTGACTGGGCTACTGAGGCAGTAGGGTACTGTGTATATGAAGGCTCTGTGACTGGGCTACTGAGACAGGGTACTGTGTATATGAAGGCTCTGTGACTGGGCTACTGAGGCAGTAGGGTACTGTGTATATGAAGTCTATGTGACTGGGCTACTGAGGCAGTAGGGTACTGTGTATATGAAGGCTCTGTGACTGGGATACTGAGGCAGTAGGTTACTGTGTATATGAAGGCTCTGTGACTGGGATGCTGAGGCAGTAGGGTACTGTGTATATGAAGGCTCTGTGACTGGGATACTGAGGCAGTAGGGTACTGTGTATATGAAGACTCTGTGACTGGGCTACTGATGCAGTAGGGTACTGTGTATATGAAGACTGTGACTGGGATACTGAGGCAGTAGGTTACTGTGTATATGAAGGCTCTGTGACTGGGCTACTGAGGCAGTAGGGTACTGTGTATATGAAGGCTATGTGACTGAGATACTGAGGCAGTAAGGTACTGTGTATATGAAGGCTATGTGACTGGGTTACTGAGGCAGTGGGGTACTGTATATATGAAGTCTCTGTGACTGATACTGAGGCAGTAGGGTACTGTGTATATGAAGGCTATGTGACTGAGATACTGAGGCAGTAAGGTACTGTGTATATGAAGGCCCTGTGACTGGGATGCTGAGGCAGTAGGGTACTGTGTAAATGAAGGCTCTGTGACTGGGATACTGAGGCAGTAGGGTACTGTGTAAATGAAGGCTCTGTGACTGGCATACTGAGGCAGTAGGGTACTGTGTATATGAAGGCTCTGTGACTGGGATGCTGAGTCAGTAAGGTACTGTGTATATGAAGGCTCTGTGACTGGGATACTGAGGCAGTAGGGTACTGTGTAAATGAAGGCTCTGTGACTGGCATACTGAGGCAGTAGGGTACTGTGTATATGAAGGCTCTGTGACTGGGATGCTGAGGCAGTAGGGTACTGTGTATATGAAGGCTCTGTGACTGGGATGCTGAGTCAGTAAGGTACTGTGTATATGAAGGCTCTGTGACTGGGATACTGAGGCAGTAGGGTACCGTGTAAATGAATAATCTGTGACTGGGCTACTGAGGCAGTACGGTCCTGTGTATATGAAGGCTCTGTGACTGGGCTACTGATGCAGTAGGGTACTGTGTATATGAAGGCTCTGTGACTGGGATACTGAGGCATTAGGGTACTGTGTATATGAAGGCTCTGTGACTGGGATACTGAGGCAGTAGGGTACCGTGTAAATGAATAACCTGTGACTGGTTTACTGAGGCAGTAGGGTACTGTGTATATGAAGGCTCTGTGACTGGGCTACTGAGGCAGTAGGGTACTGTGTATATGAAGGCTCTGTGACTGGGCTACTGAGGCAGTAGGGTACTGTGTATATGAAGGCTATGTGACTGGGATACTGAGGCAGTAAGGTACTGTGTATATGAAGGCTCTGTGACTGGGATACTGAGGCAGTAGGGTACTGTGTAAATGAAGGCTCTGTGACTGGGATACTGAGGCAGAAGGGTACTGTGTATATGAAGGCTCTGTGACTGGGATGCTGAGGCAGTAGGGTACTGTGTATATGAAGGCTCTGTTACTGGGATACTGAGGCAGTAGGGTACTGTGTATATGAAGGCTCTGTGACTGGCATACTGAGGCAGTAGGGTACTGTGTAAATGAAGGCTCTGTGACTGGCATACTGAGGCAGTAGGGTACTGTGTAAATGATGAATCTGTGACTGGGATGCTGAGGCAGTAGGGTACTGTGTATATGAAGGCTCTGTGACTGGGATACTGAGGCAGTAGGCTACTGTGTAAATGAAGGCTCTGTGACTGGGATACTGAGGCAGTAGGCTACTGTGTATATGAAGGCTCTGTGACTGGGCTACTGATGCAGTAGGGTACTGTGTATATGAAGGCTCTGTGACTGGGATACTGAGGCAGTAGGGTACTGTGTATATGAAGGCTCTGTGACTGGGCTACTGAGGCAGTAGGGTACTGTGTATATGAAGGCTCTGTGACTGGGATACTGAGGCAGTAGGGTACTGTGTATATGAAGGCTATGTGACTGGGATACTGAGGCAGTAAGGTACTGTGTATATGAAGGCTCTGTGACTGGGATACTGAGGCAGTAGGGTACTGTGTATATGAAGGCTCTGTGACTGGGCTACTGAGGCAGTAGGGTACTGTGTATATGAAGGCTCTGTGACTGGGCTACTGAGGCAGTAGGGTACTGTGTATATGAAGGCTCTGTGACTGGGATACTGAGGCAGGGTACTGTGTATATATCTCAGTGGAGGCTCCAGCCATTACCACGAGCCCGTCCTCCCCAATGAAGGTGCCACCAACCTCCTGTGTATATGTACAGTGGGGAAAAATAGTTTTTAGTCAGCCACCAATTGTGCAAGTTCTCCCACTTAAAAAGATGAGAGAGGCCTGTAATTTTCATCATAGGTACACGTCAACTATGACAGACAAATTGAGAATTTTTTTTCCAGAAAATCACATTGTAGGATTTTTTATGAATTTATTTGCAAATTATGGTGGAAAATAAGTATTTGGTCACCTACAAACAAGCAAGATTTCTGGCTCTCACAGACCTGTAACTTCTTCTTTAAGAGGCTCCTCTGTCCTCCACTCGTTACCTGTATTAATGGCACTTGTTTGAACTTGTTATCAGTATAAAAGACACCTGTCCACAACCTCAAACAGTCACACTCCAAACTCCACTATGGCCAAGACCAAAGAGCTGTCAAAGGACACCAGAAACAAAATTGTAGACCTGCACCAGGCTGAGAAGACTGAATCTGCAATAGGTAAGCAGCTTGGTTTGAAGAAATTAACTGTGGGAGCAATTATTAGGAAATGGAAGACATACAAGACCACTGATAATCTCCCTCGATCTGGGCCTCCACGCAAGATCTCACCCCGTGGGGTCAAAATGATCACAAGAACGGTGAGCAAAAATCCCAGAACCACACGGGGGGACCTAGTGAATGACCTGCAGAGAGCTGGGACCAAAGTAACAAAGCCTACCATCCGTAACACACTACGCCGCCAGGGACTCAAATCCTGCAGTGCCAGACGTGTCCCCCTGCTTAAGCCAGTACATGTCCAGGCCCGTCTGAAGTTTGCTAGAGTGCATTTGGATGATCCAGAAGAGGATTGGGAGAATGTCATATGGTCAGATGAAACCAAAATAGAACTTTTTGGTAAAAACTCAACTCGTCGTGTTTGGAGGACAAAGAATGCTGAGTTGCATCCAAAGAACACAATACCTACTGTGAAGCATGGGGGTGGAAGCATCATGCTTTGGGGCTGTTTTTCTGCAAAGGGACCAGGACGACTGATCCGTGTAAAGGAAAGAATGAATGGGGCCATGTATCGTGAGATTTTGAGTGAAAACCTCCTTCCATCAGCAAGGGCATTGAAGATGAAACGTGGCTGGGTCTTTCAGCATGACAATGATCCCAAACACACCGCCCGGGCAACGAAGGAGTGGCTTCGTAAGAAGCATTTCAAGGTCCTGGAGTGGCCTAGCCAGTCTCCAGATCTCAACCCCATAGAAAATCTTTGGAGGGAGTTTAAAGTCTGTGTTGCCCAGCGACAGCCCCAAAACATCACTGCTCTAGAGGAGATCTGCATGGAGGAATGGGCCAAAATACCAGCAACAGTGTGTGAAAACCTTGTGAAGACTTACAGAAAACGTTTGACCTGTGTCATTGCCAACAAAGGGTATATAACAAAGTATTGAGAAACTTTTGTTATTGACCAAATACTTATTTTCCACCATAATTTGCAAATAAATTCATTAAAAATCCTACAATGTGATTTTCATGATTTTTTTTCCTCATTTTGTCTGTCATAGTTGACGTGTACCTATGATGAAAATTACAGGCCTCATCTTTTTAAGTGGGAGAACTTGCACAATTGGTGGCTGACTAAATACTTTTTTCCCCCCACTGTATTTGAATGACTATTGAATAGTTTAATAAAACAGTGCTAGTTCTGCAGTCGGCCCCGGCAGCAGTGTCAGGCATGTATACTGGCATGAGGTCCAAAGCACTGTGTTGTTTCACACTGATTCTCTCCCTCAGTGTTCAGTTTCAACTGGGTCTCCTAGGACGGATCAGTGCAGGAATGTGCAAGTACCTGTGGAATCACTCATGGAGCAGGTAGTTGCTACGATCTCTTCCTCTTTAACGGTCTCTCTCTTTCTGTCTATGTGTGTGTGTTTGAGTGAGTACGTGTGTTTGAGTGAGTAAGTGTGTTTGAGTGAGTACGTGTGTGTGAGTGAGTGAGTACGGGTGTGTGAGTGAGTGAGTACGGGTGTGTGAGTGAGTACGTGTGTGTGAGTGAGTGAATGAGTGTGTGTGAGTGTGTGTGTGAGTGAGTGTGTGTGTGTGAGTGAGTATGTGTGTGTTTGAGTACGTGTGTGAGTGAGTACGTGTGTGTGTGGGCCTGTGTGTGTGTGTGTTGGCACTTTCCCTCTAGATGTCAGTTCTGTGTTAACAGGGGGTTGATTGTTTTGCGTGACTACGTGGCTGCCTGTTTTCCCTCCATTAACCTGACTGAGTTCACAGGCCACTTAAACTCGTACCAAATGCCCATAATGCTTCTTTAAATGGTTATTAAAGCAGTACAAAAGCCTGTTTGTTAGTCTGCTGTCTTCTACCAAATGTCTTCATTGACCCTCTTTGACCTGAGATTCTGGCCTTGTGTCTGTATTGTATTGGTAATGAGATAAACTACAGGTTGTTAACTCTCTTTCACTCTGATCAAATGGAATAGTTGCACATGGAATTATGGGTACTGTAGTCCCTGTAGTCCACCAGTGTGTCACTGCATTACTGGGGGAGAGTTAGACCTTTACCTGCCAGCCCAGCTCCCGGAAGCTGACGTAGAGCTCATGTCTCCTACAGGCTGTGTTCTGGTCACTGCTGTTGTGTTCTAAATGGGAAGAAGGAAGTAGCAGGATAAATCAGGGTTGAATCAGAATCATATCCGCCTTCACTCTCATATATCGGATTAGGTAGTGAATGATATGTGTACGGCTGTATTTCACAGTAACATCATGTGTTATAGTGTGTATGGCTGTAGTTCACAGTAACATGTTAGATTGTGTATGGCTGTAGTTCACAGTAACATGTGTTACAGTGTGTATGGCTGTAGTTCACAGTAACATGTTAGATTGTGTATGGCTGTAGTTCACAGTAACATGATGTGTTACAGTGTGTATGGCTGTAGTTCACAGTAACGTGTTACAGTGTGTATGGCTGTGGTTCACAGTAACATATGTTTCAGTGTGTATGGCTGTAGTTCACAGTAATATATGTTACAGTGTGTATGGCTGTAGTTCACAGTAACATGTTAGATTGTGTATGGCTGTAGTTCACAGTAACATGTTAGATTGTGTATGGCTGTAGTTCACAGTAACATGATGTGTTATAGTGTGTATGGCTGTAGTTCACAGTAACATATGTTACAGTGTATGGCTGTAGTTCACAGTAACATGTTAGATTGTGTATGGCTGTAGTTCACAGTAACATGTGTTACAGTGTGTATGGCTGTAGTTCACAGTAACATGTTAGATTGTGTATGGCTGTAGTTCACAGTAACATGATGTGTTATAGTGTGTATGGCTGTAGTTCACAGTAACATGATGTGTTAGAGTGTGTATGGCTGTAGTTCACAGTAACATGTTAGATTGTGTATGGCTGTAGTTCACAGTAACATGTGTTAGATTGTGTATGGCTGTAGTTCACAGTAACATGTGTTACAGTGTGTATGGCTGTGGTTCACAGTAACGTGTGTTACAGTGTGTATGGCTGTAGTTCACAGTAACATGATGTGTTACAGTGTGTATGGCTGTGGTTCACAGTAACATGTGTTACAGTGTGTATGGCTTAGTTCACAGTAACATGTGTTACAGTGTGTATGGCTGTAGTTCACAGTAACGTGTTACAGTGTGTATGGCTGTAGTTCACAGTAACATGTTAGATTGTGTATGGCTGTGGTTCACAGTAACATGTTAGATTGTGTATGGCTGTAGTTCACAGTAACATGATGTGTTACAGTGTGTATGGCTGTGGTTCACAGTAACGTGTGTTACAGTGTGTATGGCTGTAGTTCACAGTAACATGATGTGTTACAGTGTGTATGGCTGTGGTTCATAGTAACATGTGTTACAGTGTGTATAGCTGTAGTTCACAGTAACATGTGTTAGATTGTGTATGGCTGTATTTCACAGTAACATCATGTGTTAGAGTGTGTATGGCTGTAGTTCACAGTAACATGTGTTAGAGTGTGTATGGCTGTAGTTCACAGTAACATGTGTTAGATTGTGTATGGCTGTAGTTCACAGTAACGTGTTACAGTGTGTATGGCTGTAGTTCACAGTAACATGTGTTACAGTGTGTATGGCTGTAGTTCACAGTAACGTGTTACAGTGTGTATGGCTGTAGTTCACAGTAACATGTTAGATTGTGTATGGCTGTAGTTCACAGTAACATGATGTGTTATAGTGTGTATGGCTGTAGTTCACAGTAACATATGTTACAGTGTATGGCTGTAGTACACAGTAGTTCACAGTAACATGTTAGATTGTGTATGGCTGTAGTTCACAGTAACATGTGTTACAGTGTGTATGGCTGTAGTTCACAGTAACATGTTAGATTGTGTATGGCTGTAGTTCACAGTAACATGTTAGATTGTGTATGGCTGTAGTTCACAGTAACATGATGTGTTAGTGTGTATGGCTGTAGTTCACAGTAACATATGTTAGTGTATGGCTGTAGTTCACAGTAACATGTTAGATTGTGTATGGCTGTAGTTCACAGTAACATGTGTTACAGTGTGTATGGCTGTAGTTCACAGTAACATGTTAGATTGTGTATGGCTGTAGTTCACAGTAACATGATGTGTTACAGTGTGTATGGCTGTAGTTCACAGTAACATATGTTTCAGTGTGTATGGCTGTAGTTCACAGTAACATATGTTACAGTGTGTATGGCTGTAGTTCACAGTAACATGTTAGATTGTGTATGGCTGTAGTTCACAGTAACATGTTAGATTGTGTATGGCTGTAGTTCACAGTAACATGATGTGTTATAGTGTGTATGGCTGTAGTTCACAGTAACATATGTTACAGTGTATGGCTGTAGTTCACAGTAACATGTTAGATTGTGTATGGCTGTAGTTCACAGTAACATGTGTTACAGTGTGTATGGCTGTAGTTCACAGTAACATGTTAGATTGTGTATGGCTGTAGTTCACAGTAACATGATGTGTTACAGTGTGTATGGCTGTGGTTCACAGTAACATGTGTTACAGTGTGTAAGGCTGTAGTTCACAGTAACATGTGTTAGATTGTGTATGGCTGTAGTTCACAGTAACATATGGTACAGTGTGTATGGCTGTAGTTCACAGTAACATATGTTACAGTGTGTATGGCTGTAGTTCACAGTAACATATGTTACAGTGTGTGGCTGTAGTTCACAGTAACATATGTTACAGTGTGTGGCTGTAGTTCACAGTAACATGTGTTACAGTGTGTATGGCTGTAGTTCACAGTAACATGTTAGATTGTGTATGGCTGTAGTTCACAGTAACATGATGTGTTACAGTGTGTATGGCTGTAGTTCACAGTAACGTGTTACAGTGTGTATGGCTGTGGTTCACAGTAACATATGTTTCAGTGTGTATTACATTTACATTTACGTCATTTAGCAGACGCTCTTATCCAGAGCGACTTACAGGAGCAAGTAGGGTTAAGTGCCTTGCTCAAGGGCACATCGACAAATTTTTCACCTAGTTGGCTCGGGGATTAGAACCAGCGACCTTTCAGTTACTGGCACAACGCTCTTACCACTAAGCTACCTGCCTCCCAGTATGTATGGCTGTAGTTCACAGTAACATATGTTACAGTGTGTATGGCTGTAGTTCACAGTAACATATGTTACAGTGTGTATGGCTGTAGTTCACAGTAACATGTTAGATTGTGTATGGCTGTAGTTCACAGTAACATGTTAGATTGTGTATGGCTGTAGTTCACAGTAACATGATGTGTTATAGTGTGTATGGCTGTAGTTCACAGTAACATATGTTACAGTGTATGGCTGTAGTTCACAGTAACATGTTAGATTGTGTATGGCTGTAGTTCACAGTAACATGTGTTACAGTGTGTATGGCTGTAGTTCACAGTAACATGTTAGATTGTGTATGGCTGTAGTTCACAGTAACGTGTTACAGTGTGTATGGCTGTAGTTCACAGTAACATGTTAGATTGTGTATGGCTGTAGTTCACAGTAACATGATGTGTTATAGTGTGTATGGCTGTAGTTCACAGTATCATGATGTGTTAGAGTGTGTATGGCTGTAGTTCACAGTAACATGTTAGATTGTGTATGGCTGTAGTTCACAGTAACGTGTTAGATTGTGTATGGCTGTAGTTCACAGTAACATGTGTTACAGTGTGTATGGCTGTGGTTCACAGTAACGTGTGTTACAGTGTGTATGGCTGTAGTTCACAGTAACATGATGTGTTACAGTGTGTATGGCTGTGGTTCACAGTAACATGTGTTACAGTGTGTATGGCTGTAGTTCACAGTAACATGTGTTACAGTGTGTATGGCTGTAGTTCACAGTAACATGTGTTAGATTGTGTATGGCTGTAGTTCACAGTAACATGTGTTAGAGTGTGTATGGCTGTAGTTCACAGTAACATGTGTTAGAGTGTGTATGGCTGTAGTTCACAGTAACATGTGTTAGATTGTGTATGGCTGTAGTTCACAGTAACATGTGTTACAGTGTGTATGGCTGTAGTTCACAGTAACATGTGTTACAGTGTGTATGGCTGTAGTTCACAGTAACATGTTAGATTGTGTATGGCTGTAGTTCACAGTAACATGATGTGTTACAGTGTGTATGGCTGTGGTTCACAGTAACATGTGTTACAGTGTGTATGGCTGTAGTTCACAGTAACGTGTTACAGTGTGTATGGCTGTAGTTCACAGTAACATGATGTGTTACAGTGTGTATGGCTGTAGTTCACAGTAACATGATGTGTTACAGTGTGTATGGCTGTAGTTCACAGTAACATGTTAGATTGTGTATGGCTGTAGTTCACAGTAACATGATGTGTTACAGTGTGTATGGCTGTGGTTCATAGTAACATGTGTTATAGTGTGTATGGCTGTAGTTCACAGTAACATGATGTGTTACAGTGTGTATGGCTGTGGTTCACAGTAACATGTGTTACAGTGTGTAAGGCTGTAGTTCACAGTAACATGTGTTAGATTGTGTATGGCTGTAGTTCACAGTAACATATGTTACAGTGTGTATGGCTGTAGTTCACAGTAACATATGTTATTTATTTATTATTTACAGTGTGTATGGCTGTAGTTCACAGTAACATGTTAGATTGTGTATGGCTGTAGTTCACAGTAACATATGTTACAGTGTGTAAGGCTGTAGTTCACAGTAACATGTGTTAGATTGTGTATGGCTGTAGTTCACAGTAACATATGTTACAGTGTGTATGGCTGTAGTTCACAGTAACATATGTTACAGTGTGTGACTGTAGTTCACAGTAACATGTGTTAGTTTGTATGGCTGTAGTTCACAGTAACATATGTTACAGTGTGTGGCTGTAGTTCACAGTAACATGTGTTAGTTTGTATGGCTGTAGTTCACAGTAACATATGTTACAGTGTGTATGGCTGTAGTTCACAGTAACATATGTTACAGTGTGTATGGCTGTAGTTCACAGTAACATATGTTACAGTGTGTATGGCTGTAGTTCACAGTAACATATGTTACAGTGTGTGGCTGTAGTTCACAGTAACATATGTTACAGTGTGTGGCTGTAGTTCACAGTAACATGTGTTAGTTTGTATGGCTGTAGTTCACAGTAACATATGTTACAGTGTGTGGCTGTAGTTCACAGTAACATGTGTTAGTTTGTATGGCTGTAGTTCACAGTAACATATGTTACAGTGTGTATGGCTGTAGTTCACAGTAACATTATGTGTTAGAGTGTGTAGTAGATTATTTTTAAGTGCCTCACACTCACTAATGTAATTGGTGGGCGTTTGGGTGTATTGGGTCGGACACCGATGACAAGCGTGTTTATAACTGTCGTCCTCTCTCCGCAGTTTGTTTTAATCATTTCCCTTTCGTCCCACCCGGCCGCAGAGTCACAGAGTTAGCGACTCAGCGAGTGTCAACAGGTATGGTGTTTCAGAGGGGAAGGTCATTGCTGGCACCGGCCGGCATTCTGAAGTCAAAACGGGTGACTCAGACTTTCCACTGACGATGTTCCACTTGCTGATTTTTAGTTTTTTTGCGTTGCCCCCCCCCCATCACTAAACAGAGAGAGGAGAACCATGATATCAGCACAGGGTGGCATCACTTCCTGTTGTCGGAGTTCCCCACCCAGGGGAAAGCCATCAGTGGGCGAACCGTGCCAGGGTATGCCATGCCAGGCCCAGGTTGGCATCGGGGCTGGCAGAGAGGACCATCTCTTTGTGTGTGTGTCAAGACCAGGACCTAGTCATTAAACCAGATTATTTAGTTTACTGGGTGTGGAGTGGTAAGTTGTACTCACTCACTGCGCTTACTGTTCCATCCCATGACCAAGTGACTCCACTCTCTGATTGATCAATGCCAGCGGGCGTTCTACACAGTGCAGGCTCTTACCGGGGCGTCAAAATAACCACTTTCATTTGTTTTGTTTTTCAACTCGTCCACTTAGCCCGTCGTTATTAGAGAGCCATAATTTGGATTCATAACCGTAATGACATTATGATGTAATTACTCATTATTTTGAATGAAACATAAACAGAACAAGCCCAGACATGTGACAACCTAAGGCGAAAAGAGAGAAAGAGAGAGAGAGAGAAAATTGCCCTGAAACATGACAGTAAAAATAGCCTCCGCTCGCTTCTCATTGGAACAGGAAAGGCTTCAACATAAGTGCAGCAGTCACCTGACTGGGGGGTTAACTCACGCCAAGACGGAAAACAGAAAAGGTGGCATTTGGTCACGAGGGCAGGGTCGAGAGGTCATCCCGGCCGTTACTGTCGGAGACCACTCAGGTGTTTCCCGTGGTCCGACCACAGCGCTCTTTCCTGTCTGACTGTGTGTGTGCGTGTGTGTTCTCAGGGTGTCTGCTGATGATATGTTTAGATATGGGCGATAAAGGAGGAGTGTAGCTACAGTGTCTGTCCTAACGTGAAGCAGGGCGGTCCTAGCCCATGTGTTTGTGGCCATGTTTTCTCTGGGTCAGCCTGCCTGGCCTGTCAGCCCCCGGGCCGGTCTGGGTTTTCCGCCACCAGAGGCTGTGCCTCTGCAAGTTAAATATTTACAGAGATAAATCTGCTTCTCAATGAGGCCCTGGAGCCGATCCCGAGAGGGTACTTAACCCCTGGGCTGGTGTTCCTCTCACATGGCGAGATGTGACCTGACTTCACACAGACTCCCTCCCTGCCTGCCTGCCTGCCTGCCTGCCTGCCTGCACATACACAGGCCTTACGGGCCCAGACATTCAGCTCCCAGCCAAATCACAGGGTTGGGATCGTGCCACTGAAACTCCCTCCCTGCGCTGGGCAGCTCCTTTAACAAGCACCCTGGTAAAGCGTGACATGTAGCAGGACACTGTCTGAAAGTGCTAAGGGGACCAGAGGACTGGGGTGAGCAGGTGGAAAAGGTCTGGAGGTTGAATACACACACAGAGACTCACACACACACACCTTGCTTCCTCTCTGTATTTATAGCCATCAGTATTTACAGTCGGGGCAGTTTAACAGAAATAAAGTTGATATTTACTGTGGAGTTTCATTGAGTGTAAAGGCCAGATTTGTGGTACCCATAAACCACCTCTCTCCTTCCTGTCTGTAAAATGTTATGTCACACAGCTACTGCTGAGCATGGATACAAAGGGGATCCTTCAGATTAGGGGGTTCTACTAAACTACCTTATGGAATTGTTTTAAGATAGTCATACCAAGGCTCATTTAGCTATTTTATTTGGAATTTTAGGACCCCTTTAGGTATAAAAAAAAATAGTATAAACAAATGATTTGATGAAACATTGAATTTGGCCTTACTGCTACTAGCCCATAGAAACGCATTGAATAAAAGGATGTTTGCTTTAAAGTGTCTGTCCTATATCTGAGAGATATAAGAAAGATCCGAAAATTATTATTTATGTTTTTTTTACCCATATTTGACCCCTTATTTTTGGCACTAAACAGTCTCCATGTATACTTCCATTCATTTTTTAAAAACTGGTACCTGGGGACCTTCAGCAAAACAACCGACATGTTCGTGAGAGAGTGTCACCTTTCCACAGAGGGGTCATATTAGTGTGTAGCCCAAACTGTTTGGAGGTTTGCAGATCGGCGGTACCGACGAGTCCACTTCAGACGCTACAGATGCTTTCCGTGAGAAGACGGATTTTCGGGACGTCTCCTGGTCCTGACAGACGCCGCTGTAGCTCAGCCACCTTCCACCGCGGATGCGTAAGGCCGCCATTGGTGGATGCGGTGGATTGAGACGCAGCCCGTGCAACCAGATCTCTCTAGCTTAAACAGACCGATTTTGATGGTGATTGTTTTATTATGCTAATTCAATTTCCACGGGGACGCGGAGGTTGGGTTAACAGTGTTGACAAAGGAAAAGTCCATAAATAACAACATTAAATGGGTTCCTTCCACCAAAAGCCTCAATCTCTGCAACCGCATACAATAGCTCCACGGTTTATTCCCAAAACTTTTTCAAGGAAAAAAAAACTGCTACTTTTTACAGTAGCAATTACACAAGCCACTGTTCCTGTGGAGAGGCGGTGATGGAGCACTGGGCTAATAGGCCGCGGCATTCCCAAAAGAACAGGGTCTTCCCAAAGAGAGAGAGAGAGAATGGGCCAGCCTCTCCAAACTCCCATGAAGACTTAAAAGAGAATTTCACTGTTGTCTGTCTGTGTCATCAGTGGGCGAACCTCCCTCTCTCTCCCCCTCCCTCCCTCTTCCACTGAAGTTTATCTTTCTTCCTGTCTTTCATCAGGGAGGTTATTAAACCCTCTGCGGAGCTCGCTGATGTCTAATTACACCAACAGTCAACAAAGGAGAGACTGGAGGAGGAGACCCTGAGATGAAAACACACTGCTGGATAGCGCCACGTTATTAGAATTCTTTAAGCAATACTGTTAACTTGGTCAGACTTTTAGCGAGTGGCTAATGACTGGCCTGGGTAATGACAGGTCTGAGGCCAGGAGCGGCTAGCCTGCAGTGATTCTCCTCCTGGATGGCCGTTAAAGGTCCAAGCCCGGCTTCCTCAAACCCTGTTGTTGTTCTTCTTCTTCTCTCATTTCCAGTGCAGTACAAACTTTTCCCCTCTCAAAGGAACGCAGTATGTACAGCAGGTTCTGCTTGTGTTATTGTAGGGCAACTAACGCCAAGAGGACGCAGTTAACTGCCAAAGTAAAGGAAACACCAACATAAAGTGTCTTAATAGGGCGTTGGGCCACCACGAGCCAGAACAGCTTCAATGCACCTTGACGTAGATTCTACAAGTGTCTGGAACTCTATTGGAGGGATGCGACTCCATTCTTCCACGAGAAATTCCATCATTTGGTGTTTTGTTGACAGTGGTGGAAAACGCTGTCTAAGGCGCCGCAGATCTGGTGACTGAGACACACACGCACGCACACACTTTAAACACCCTATGCTCCTTTGAGATCTCTTCTAGCCGTGGTAGCCAAAATAATGGGCAACTGGGCGTTTTATACATGACCCTAAGAGTAAATGTATCCCTCATTTACTAAAGTGTTTCCTTTATTTTGGCAGTTACCTGTATATCATGAGACCATGGTTATGTTCCAATTTCCATGCTTAAGTAGTATGCTAGTGTGGATGTTGGAGCCAAGCCCCTGACTTGTCTGTGGGTGTGTTGTGTTCTTAAGCATACTATTATTCTGGTGGCTATGCTACATTGATTTGTTGATGTGAATTGTAAACTGTGAAGTGGGGACGATGGTGGTCCCAAGAGATGCTAAACAATGAAGCACTGTCCCTCTTTGTTTCTCCCTCAGAGCAGCACAGAAGAAGGATGCTCCCTTCATCCATCCATCCTTCCTGTCTTCCTCAGAGCCTGTGAAGTGAGTGAGTGATGTGGTATTGGAACCATATGCCTCATAAGTCCGCCTCATCGTAACCACGGCGATGGACGTGGTTGCTGTCGCAAGGGCCTCGCAACTTCCTGCGCAGGATCTAAATATTTACACTCCAGACATCCCAAGTGGTGTGGCCGAGAGGGTTGGTGTTTTGGGTTACATAAAGTCCAATCCTTTAGCACAGGTTGGTTCAACAGATTGTCCTCATAAACTGGAGCACCAGTAGACTAGTATGGGCCTGAGAGGCAGTTCTGTTCTGTTCTGTTCTGTTCTATTCTATTCTATTCTATTCTATTCTGTTCTGCTCTATTCTATTCTGCTCTGCTCTGTTCTATTCTATTCTATTCTATTCTATTCTATTCTATTCTATTCTGCTCTGCTCTGCTCTGCTCTGCTCTGCTCTGCTCTGTTCTATTCTGCTCTGCTCTGCTCTGCTCTGCTCTGCTCTGTTCTGCTCTATTCTATTCTATTCTATTCTATTCTATTCTATTCTATTCTGTTCTGTTCTGTTCTGTTCTGTTCTGTTCTGTTCTGTTCTGTTCTGTTCTGTTCTGTTCTGTTCTGTTCTGTTCTGTTCTGTTCTGTTCTGTTCTGTTCTGTTCTGTTCTATTCTGTTCTGTTCTGCTCTATTCTGTTCTGTTCTATTCTGTTCTATTAAGTTCTGTTCTATTCTGTTCTGTTCTATTCTGTTCTATTCTATTCTGTTATATTCTGTTCTGTTCTGTTCTATAGTATTCTGTTCTGTTCTATTATGTTCGGTTCTAATCTGTTCTATTCTGCTCTATTCTGTTCTGTTCTCTTCTAATCTGTTCTGTTCTATTCTGTTCTATTCTGTTCTGTTCTAATCTATTATGTTCTATTCTGTTCTGTTCTAATCTATTCTGTTCTAATCTATTATGTTCTATTCTGTTCTATTCTGCTCTATTCTGTTCTGTTCTCTTCTAATCTGTTCTATTCTGTTCTGTTCTATTCTGTTTATTCTATTCGGTTCTGTTCTATTATGTTCTGTTCTGTTCTATTCTGTTCTGTTCTATTCTGCTCTATTCTGTTCTATTTTATTCTATTCTATTCTATTCTGTTCTGTTCTGTTCTGTTCTGTTCTGCTCGGTTCTGTTCTGTTCTATTCTGTTCTGTTCTGCTCTATTCTGTTCTGTTCTATTATGTTCTGCTCTATTCTGTTCTATTCTGTTCTGTTCTGCTCTATTCTGTTCTGCTCTATTCTGTTCTGTTCTGCTCTAATCTATTCTGTTCTATTCTGTTCTGTTCTGTTCTATTCTGTTCTATTCTGTTCTGTTCTGTTCTGTTCTGTTCTATTATGCTCTATTCTGTTCTGTTCTGTTCTATTCTGTTCTATTCTGTTCTGTTCTATTCTGTTCTATTCTGTTCAATTCTGCTCTATTCTGTTCTGTTCTGTTCTGTTCTGTTCTATTATGCTCTATTCTGTTCTGTTCTGTTCTGTTCTATTCTGTTCTATTCTGCTCTATTCTGTTCTGTTCTATTCTGTTCTATTCTGTTCAATTCTGCTCTATTCTGTTCTGTTCTGTTCTATTCTGTTCTATTCTGCTCTATTCTGTTCTGTTCTATTCTGCTCTATTCTGTTCTGTTCTGTTCTGTTCTATTCTGTTCAATTCTGCTCTATTCTGTTCTGTTCTGTTCTATTCTGTTCTATTCTGCTCTATTCTGTTCTGTTCTATTCTGTTCTAATCTGCTCTATTCTGTTCTGTTCTGTTCTATTCTGTTCTGTTCTGTTCTATTCTGTTCTGTTCTGTTCTGTTCTGTTCTGTTCTGTTCTGTTCTATTCTGTTCTATTCTGCTCTATTCTGTTCTGTTCTGTTCTGTTCTATTCTGTTCAATTCTGCTCTATTCTGTTCTGTTCTATTCTGTTCTGTTCTGTTCTATTCTGTTCTGTTCTGTTCTATTCTGTTCTATTCTGTTCTAATCTGCTCTATTCTGTTCTGTTCTGCTCTATTCTGTTCTGTTCTGCTCTATTCTATTCTATTCTATTCTGTTCTGTTCTGTTCTGTTCTGTTCTATTCTATTCTGTTCTGTTCTGTTCTGTTCTGTTCTATTCTGTTTTATTCTGTTCTGTTCTATTCTGTTCTGTTTTATTCTGTTCTGTTCTATTCTGTTCTGTTTTATTCTGTTCTATTCTGTTCTGTTCTGTTCTATTCTGTTCTGCTCTATTCTGTTCTGTTCTATTCTGTTCTGTTCTATTATGTTCTGTTCTAATCTGTTCTATTCTGTTCTAATCTGTTCTATTCTGCTCTATTCTGTTCTGTTCTGTTCTAATCTGTTCTGTTCTGTTCTGTTCTAATCTATTATGTTCTATTCTGTTCTGTTCTAATCTATTCTGTTCTGTTCTATTCTGTTTATTCTATTCGGTTCTGTTCTATTTTATTATGTTCTATTCTGCTCTGTTCTGTTCTGCTCTATTCTGTTCTATTCAGTTATGTTCTATTCTGTTCTATTCTATTCTGTTCTAATCTGTTCTGTTCTATTCTAATCTGTTCTGTTCTGTTCTAATCTGTTCTGTTCTATTCTGTTCTGTTCTATTCTGTTCTGTTCTAATTTGTTCTGTTCTAATCTATTCTATTCTGTTCTGTTCTGTTCTAATCTGTTCTGTTCTAATCTGTTCTGTTCTATTCTGCTCTATTCTGTTCTGTTCTATTCTGTTCTGTTCTGCTCTATTCTGTTCTGCTCTATTCTGTTATATTCTGTTCTGTTCTATTCTGTTCTGTTCTGTTCTATTCTGTTCTGTTCTAATCTATTCTGTTCTATTCTGTTCTATTCTGTTCTATTCTGCTCTATTCTGATCTGCTCTATTCTGTTCTGTTCTATTCTGTTCTATTAAGTTCTGTTCTATTCTGTTCTGTTCTGTTCTATTCTATTCTGTTCTATTCTGTTCTGTTCTAATCTGTTCTATTCTATTCTGTTCTATTCTGTTCTGTTCTATTATGTTCTGTTCTAATCTGTTCTGTTCTGCTCTAATCTATTCTGTTCTAATCTGTTCTGTTCTATTCTGTTCTGTTCTGTTCTATTCTGCTCTATTCTGTTCTGTTCTAATCTATTCTGTTCTGTTCTATTCTATTCTGTTCTATTGTGTTCTGTTCTATTCTGTTCTGCTCTACTGTTCTGTTCTATTAAGTTATATTCTGTTCTGTTCTGTTCTATTCTGTTCTGCTCTATTCTGTTCTATTCTGTTCTGTTCTGTTCTATTCTGTTCTGTTCTAATCTATTCTGTTCTATTCTGTTCTATTCTGTTCTATTCTGCTCTATTCTGATCTGCTCTATTCTGTTCTGTTCTATTCTGTTCTATTAAGTTCTGTTCTATTCTGTTCTGTTCTGTTCTATTCTATTCTGTTCCATTCTGTTCTGTTCTATTATGTTCTGTTCTAATCTGTTCTGTTCTGCTCTAATCTATTCTGTTCTAATCTGTTCTGTTCTATTCTGTTCTGTTCTGTTCTATTCTGCTCTATTCTGTTCTGTTCTAATCTATTCTGTTCTGTTCTATTCTATTCTGTTCTATTGTGTTCTGTTCTATTCTGTTCTGCTCTACTGTTCTGTTCTATTAAGTTCTATTCTGTTCTGTTCTGTTCTGCTCTATTCTGTTCTGCTCTATTCTGTTCTGCTCTATTCTTTTCTATTCTATTCTGTTCTGTTCTAATCTGTTCTATTCTATTCTGTTCTATTCTGTTCTGTTCTGTTCTATTATGTTCTGTTCTAATCTGTTCTGTTCTGTTCTATTCTGTTCTGTTCTATTCTGTTCTGTTCTGTTCTGTTCTGTTCTATTCTGCTCTATTCTGTTCTATTATGTTTTATTCTGTTCTGTTCTATTCTGTTCTGCTCTATTCTGTTCTATTCTATTCTGTTCTATTCTGTTCTGTTCTGTTCTATTCTGTTCTGTTCTATTCTGTTCTTATCTGTTCTGTAGTGTTCTGTTCTATTCTGTTCTGTTCTGTTCTGTTCTAATCTATTCTGTTCTATTCTGTTCTGTTCTATTCTATTCTGTTCTATTATGTTCTGTTCTGTTCTGTTCTAATCTATTCTGTTCTATTCTGTTCTGTTCTATTCTGTTCTGTTCTAATCTGTTCTATTATGCTCTATTCTGTTCTGTTCTAATCTATTCTGTTCTGTTCTAATCTATTCTGTTCTGTTCTGCTCTGTTCTGTTCTGTTCTGCTCTGTTCTGTTCTGTTTTATTATGTTCTATTCTGTTCTATTCTGTTCTATTCTATTCTGTTCTAATCTGTTCTGTTCTGTAGTGTTCTATTCTATTCTGTTCTGTTCTATTATGTTCTGTTCTAATCTGTTCTGTTCTAATCTGTTCTGTTCTGTTCTAATCTATTCTGTTCTGCTCTAATCTGTTCTATTCTGTTCTGTTCTAATCTATTCTGTTCTATTCTATTCTGTTTTATTCTGTTCTATTCTGCTCTATTCTGCTCTGTTCTGTTCCATTCTGTTTTATTCTGCTCTGTTCTATTCTATTCTGCTCTGTTCTATTCTGCTCTGTTCTATTCTGTTCTATTCTATTCTGTTCTATTCTATTCTGTTCTATTCTGTTCTATTCTGCTCTGTTCTATTCTGTTTTATTCTGTTCTATTCTGCTCTGTTCTGTTCTATTCTATTCTGCTCTGTTCTATTCTGTTTTATTCTGTTCTATTCTGCTCTGTTCTGTTCTATTCTGTTTTATTATGCTCTGTTCTGTTCTATTCTGTTTTATTCTGTTTTATTCTGCTCTGTTCTGTTCTGTTTTATTCTGCTCTGTTCTATTCTGCTCTGTTCTATTCTGCTCTGTTCTGTTCTGTTCTGTACTGTTCTGTTCTATTCTGCTCTGTTCTATTCTGCTCTGTTCTATTCTGCTCTGTTCTGTTCTATTCTGCTCTGTTCTATTCTGCTCTGTTCTATTCTGCTCTGTTCTGTTCTATTCTGCTCTGTTCTGTTCTGTTCTGTTCTATTCTGCTCTGTTTTGTTCTGTTCTATTCTTCTCTGTTCTGTTCTGTTCTGTTCTATTCTGCTCTGTTCTATTCTGTTTTATTCTGTTCTATTCTGCTCTGTTCTGCTCTGAAGGTTTTTATCTAATGGACACTGCACTACTGAGAAGAGCACGGTTATAATGTACTAGAACTCTGAACATATTCCTTACAGGCTACAATAGGAATGGATGACTTGTGTGATTAACTGTACTCTGTATGTACATACATATGTACAGAGATGGAACCACAAACTCATAACTTCAGGTTCCCAGGGAAACAGTGATTGTTGCTGAGAGGAATATCCTGCTTAAATAAAGCTGAACTAACTGAACTTCCCCCACCACATAGTATGTTGTGTTGGGGGAAAGGAAGAAAATGTAGAGCTCCTGACTGACATCATCCAACAACACCTCTAGCCTTTAGATGGTATCGCCATCAAAGCAGATGACGTGAAACCGAGGAGGTGAGGGAAATCACTTGTGCTGCTATTGTAACGCTGACGGTTAAGAAGCTGAGTAGCTGATCCCGTGGCCCTGGCCATGAAGGCTTAATGTTAGCCTGGGCTTCATCCGTCAAATTAACGCTAGGATCAGGCAGATATTAGCCACAAAGCCCTCTGAAACCGCAGCTCTTCCTGCTGTGAAAGCACTGGGATCCTCCCTCACAGGGCCAGCTTTATGTTCAGCAAAGGCTAACATTATGCTAACGTTATGAAATGGCCAGGGGTGAAGGCAGAATGGGTAGCTGGATTAGAGCCTAATTTAATTTGACCTTTTCATAACATCAGCCGCTAAGTACGGAGGAGGGGAGGTACTGTAAAGTGCACTCTCGAATGATGAGGTCATGCATCTAGGGATAGTTTCACTCTCTCTCTGTCTTTTTTTCTCATTTGGAGAGCTGCCACCGACATCCCCATCAATGGCAGCACACCTCACCATATTACACTGAAACCTGGTGCTGCGAGAGCTTTCCTGCTCGGCTTGCAGGTGTTTGGATATTGTATTGTGCTCTGTGTGATGATGTGAGGTGTGATGTTGTGAGGTGTGATGTTGTGGTGTAGTTGTACGGTGCGGTTGGGTTTGATTGATGTTCTTACGGTAATAAACATGAACACATCCCAAAACTTTCCAATACTGAATTGAGCAAAAAGGTAAAATAAATAAAATACCTTCACACACTGGTATACCCTTTTCACACTACAGAGCTGTGATGAACTGGCCTGGTTACATATTCATCATAAAAGGGTTTAACTGGGTGTTGGTCAGACTATGGACACACCTGCTGGGCTGGGGCCTCTGGAGCCTCCTTCCTGGGGCTGCGTAGGGCGGTTGCGGTTCTTGTTGCGCTTGTTGGTGGAGCGGGCGGTGCGGATGTGCACCTCGCTGACTTTAAAGAAGGCCACCATGAAGGGTTGCTTCTCCAGCCCTCCGTCACGCCCCACTAGCCCCGCCTCCTTGGAGCTGATGCTCCGCCCTGTTCCACAGAAGAGAGGAGCCGTCAATCACTTGGACATACTGAATGTGCTACAGTTTACTAAACATAGCCTAGAAGGGAGAGTATCATACACCCTACTGATATATTCTTGTGAAACATTTGTCCTTTGATGGATGTTTAGTGTCCATTAAGTGTCAAATAGTTGACTTGCAAACATATCAACCTTTCCATTTCAGCATTGTGACAAGCCTAAAAAAGCCCCACTGTTCAGTATCCACTATTGTTTTCATTTCAAGATGAAAATTCTAAAGTTATTTAGCATGTTTCTAACGCTAGCTATTAGCATGTTTCCAAAGTTAGCCGTTAGCAACATATTTCTAATGTTAGCCGTTAGCATGGTGCTCACCGCTGCCGGTCTCCACTCTGATCTGGAGGCCCAGGTTGTGGTGAGGACTCATCACCCACAGGTTACTGGTGGCCAGGATGTCAAACTCCAGCCAGCCCTCCTCGGCTGCCCACAGCCTGCGAGACTCCAGCAAGAACAGGTCCGCCTCCCTTGGGGCACAGTCACAACAAGCAGCCATGACTGAGGGCCAACAGCTTTCCCATCTTTACAGAAGTATACAAAGTGTACATTAATTGCTGGTACTCTACCATAACAGATACTGTAGTATATGTCAGTACGACGTTCATGTTTTCTTACAGCCTACATTCAGGGATTTTGGCACTTTACACTATGAAGATGATCCCCGTCTATCCCTATACTGTATGAATCTACACTGAGTATACAAAACATTAAGAACACCTGCTCTTTCCATGACATAGACTGACCAGGTGAATCCAGGTGAAAGCTTTGATCCCTTATTGATGTCACTTGTTAAATCCACTTCAATCAGTGTAGATTAAGGGGAGGAGACAGGTTAAATAAAGATTGTTCAGCCTTGAGACATTGATTGTGTATGTGTGCCATTCAGAGGGTGAATGGGCAAGACAAAAGATTAAAGTGCCTTTGAGTGGGGTATGGTAGTAGGTGCCAAGCGCACCAGTTTGTGTAAAGAACTGCAACGCTGCTGGGTTCGTAACATAACCCCACCACCCTCCCCTCCCCTCCCCTCCCTACCACCCCTCCCCTCCCCTCCCCACCACCCCTCCCCACCTACCCTCACCTCCCCCCCACACCACCCCTACCCCCCCACCACCCTTCCCCTCCCCTCCCTTCCCCTCCCCTCCCCTCCCCACCACCCTTCCCCTCCCCTCCCCTCCCTATAACTGTAGCTAGGTCTCAGGTGAAAAAGACAACCACAACCTGAGTGAGAGAGAGAGAGAGGTTTGTCTCGTCCCCATTACTGTAATGACACAGCATGAGTCCGCTGGCCCCTCCCCGGGCCGCAGATCAAAGCCCCACAATCACCCAGGTGTTCCGGGAATGCCCCTGCGGTCATGCATCGGCAGCCCCTCATTATTGCTTGTTAATGAGAGTGTTTCTGAGGGCTTCCATATGAGGCCGTTCCCAGTGCCCCCCTCAGGCCGTTCCCAGTGCCCCCCTCAGGTAGTTCACACATTGGGCGCAGCTTGGGTTTGGTGGGCCGGTGCTGAGTCATTCTGATCGAGGCAGACATTTTAACACCCGTGGACCGGCAGGGGGTCCATCTGAGAGCCGTGGGGGGTGTGGCACTAAAGCCCTACTGTAAAGCCTCTTATTGACTGCTTAAATGAACTGGAATAATAAGGTCATATGTCAACGTTTTGTGTTTTTTGTTCCAATAAATCTCCTTTACTGGCCCTGTCAAATGAATGTAGTTAAAAATGCACCATATCTGGCTGTTGTTTAGATGGCTTGTCCTGTTTGAACGTACATTTAGCTTGAGACTGGTGACAAGACTTGGAAACAAAAGAATCGCCTCACAGTTCCCAAGAACACCATGTTAATTGGGTACTGAAAGATTGTGTGTTTTTGAGATAAGGTATGGAACTATATAGTCATGTAATTTAGTAAGGAAATGAACACAGTGCCAAAGAAACCACCTCAATCAAGTGAATACTGCAGTATAAAATGCAACAGCGAATTCTGCAGCCTATTGTTATTGCTGAGGGTCATAACAGAAGCCGGTAAACTGTAAACAGGAGGAGGACTGGAGAATCCCAGAGTTTGTGGACTCCCTGCTGACTTTGGATTTCAGAGGCAAGTTTTACATGACTTCAAGAACAACTACCAGAGACTTTACTCTCGCAAATGTATCCTTATTCATGGATTTTTTTAGCCTATCTTGTAGCTTTTATAAAACTTCAGAGGATGTATTTTGGCAATGATGTGTAGTTGTACCTCTGTTCAGCCCTGCTTGCAAGCTTTCACTACCCCATGTGCTTATTAAAAGATTGTGAGCTATAATCAAAGCAATTACAACTTCGAAGACTTGAACCACTTACAAATTTATCTGTTTGTCAGCAAATGTGTTTTGCAAGCCGCACAAGTAGTTAGGATTTGCAAGCACAAAGCACAAAGCGATGTTCTCGGATAGCCCACAAACCAAGCTATAATTTGCCTAAAGGTAAACATCCTCCTACAATAATACAGTAATTGGAGATATATGGCCCCTTTAATCTCCAAATATATCGCAAAATAAAAGGCTTTGCCTGCGGGCAGCAGAGCACAAACCGCCTATTGTGAAGATAAGAGAATGTGGCAAACAAGATCCTCATGATATAGACATAGAAACACTTTTACAAAAACAAGAATCCAGCAGAAACTTTAAAAAGAGCAATTGTCTTTACAATTTTAAATGAATTGAGGACTTGTAGACGACCAGAAACGTATACAGCAAACGTAATAATACAATTGCATCACTACACATAAGGAAAACAGATGCCCGTCTTACAACGGCGTGGGCCAAAAAGCATTTTGGGACATATTATCAACTCAATGACTTTTCCTTAAAAAGTGCCTCAATGAACTCAATGCAGAATCTTACATCGTCTCCCACCGTTTTCAAAACATCAATACCATCCAGCTATTTTAGTGTCTGTTGTCTCCGACTGGGACGTCTCTCCCAGCAGCCACAATGTAAATACTTGGCGTGTTTTGGCCTTGCTTCTGTTTTTGGGACACTAAAGTCAGGCTATATTGGTAAGGCGTTGTGGTCATGCCTCATTCAAGAGAGAATACATGGCAGAAAACCAGAGCTACGCTACCGTGTAATCAATGTCTGGAGAAGTACGTGTAGTTAAGTCTTTCCTCTGCACACAGTATACATTATCCCTCATCTCGACAAGATCGGAACTGACTAGGAGGACAGAGTAGCAGTATACATTATCCCTCATCTCGACAAGATCGGGACTAACTAGGAGGACAGAGTAGCAGTATACATTATCCCTCTTTTCGACAAGCTTAGGACTGACTAGGAGGACAGAGTAGCAGTATACATTATCCCTCTTTTCGACAAGCTTAGGACTAACTAGGAGGACAGAGTAGCAGTATACATTATCCCTCTTTTCGACAAGCTTAGGACTAACTAGGAGGACAGAGTAGCAGTATACATTATCCCTCTTTTCGACAAGCTTAGGACTAACTAGGAGGACAGAGTAGCAGTATACATTATCCCTCTTTTCGACAAGCTTAGGACTAACTAGGAGGGCGGAGTAGCAATATACTTTCCCCCTCATTAGACAGATCACTGGGAGAAGCTGAACCATATCATCCCAGTGTTAGACAGATCACTGGGAGAAGCTGAACCATATCATCCCAGTGTTAGACAGATCACTGGGAGAAGCTGAACCATATCATCCCAGTGTTAGACAGATCACTGGGAGAAGCTGAACCATATCATCCCAGTGTTAGACAGATCACTGGGAGAAGCTGAACCATATCATCCCAGTGTTAGATAGATCACTGGGAGAAGCTGAACCATATCATCCCAGTGTTAGACAGATCACTGGGAGAAGCTGAACCATATCATCCCAGTGTTAAACAGATCACTGGGAGAAGCTGAACCATATCATCCCAGTGTTAGACAGATCACTGGGAGAAGCTGAACCATATCATCCCAGTGTTAGACAGATCACTGGAAGAAGCTGAACCATATCATCCCAGTGTTAGACAGATCACTGGGAGAAGCTGAACCATATCATCCCAGTGTTAGACAGATCACTGGAAGAAGCTGAACCATATCATCCCAGTGTTAGACAGATCACTGGGAGAAGCTGAACCATATCATCCCAGTGTTAGACAGATCACTGGGAGAAGCTGAACCATATCATCCCAGTGTTAGACAGATCACTGGGAGAAGCTGAACCATATCATCCCAGTGTTAGACAGATCACTGGGAGAAGCTGAACCATATCATCCCAGTGTTAGACAGATCACTGGAAGAAGCTGAACCATATCATCCCAGTGTTAGACAGATCACTGGGAGAAGCTGAACCATATCATCCCAGTGTTAGACAGATCACTGGAAGAAGCTGAATCAGATGGAAAGCTGAGAGGATTTCAGAGTTCTGTCTGTATCCTATATATCATTCTATGGAGGATTCTGCCTCAGTGGCACTCACAAATACTATACATCTATATCAATCAATTACATTTTATTTGTCACATGCCCCGGATACAACAGGGGTAGACTTTACTGTGAAATGCTTACTTACGAGCCCTTTCCCAACAATACAGAGTTGAAAAGTAAAAAAATCAACAACAAAAAATAGTAAATAGTAACCCAATAGAATAACAATATCTATACCTCAAATACACTACATGACCTAAAGTATGTGGACACCTTCTCATCACACATCTCATTCCAAAATCATGGGCATTAATATGGAGTTGGTCCCCCCTTTGCTGTTATAACAGCCTCCACTCTTCTGGGAAGAATTTCCATTAGATGTTGGAACATTGCTGCGGGGACTTGCTTCCATTCAGTCACAAGAGCATTAGTGAGGTCGGGCACTGATGTTTGGCAATTAGGCCTGGCTCGGAGTCCATGTTCCAATTCATCCCAAAGGTGCTCGATGGGGTTGAGGTCAGGGCTCTGTGCAGGCCAGTCAAGTTCTTCCACACCAATCTCGACAAACCATTTGTGTATGGACCTCGCTTTGTGCCCGGGGGCATTGTCATGCTGAAACAGGAAAGGGCCTTCCCTAAACTGTTGCCACAAAGTTGGGAGCACAGAATCGTCATTGTATGCTTTAGCGTTAAGATTTCCCTTCACTGGAACTAAGGGGCCTAGCCCGAACCATGAAAAGCTCCCGACTAACAGTTATTGTGCTGACGTTGCGTCCAGAGGCAGTTTGGAACTCGGTAGTAAGTGTTGCAACTGAGGACAGACGATTTTAAAGCACTATGCGCTTCAGCACTCGGCGGTCCCGTTCTGTGAACTTGTGTGGCCTACCACTTCGCGGCTGAGCTGTTGTTGCTCCTAGATGTTTCCACTTCACAATAACACCACTTACAGTTGACCGTGGCAGCTCTAGCAGGGCGGAAATATGATGAACTGACTTGTTGGAAAGGTGGAATCCTATGACAGTGCCACGTTGAAAGTCACTGAGCTCTTCATTAAGGCCATTCTATTGCCAATGTTTGTCTATGGAGATTGCATGGCTGTTTGCTCAATTTAATACACCTGTCAGCAAAGAGTGTGGCTGAAATAGCCGAATCCACTACTGTGAAGGGTGTCCACATACTTTTGTATATACAGTGTATATAGCATTACTGTGATAGCATGACTTCAGCACTATAAAACAATACAACATGCTAGCCCTGATATGAACCCATTTATATAGTAATAGCAAGCACTAAGCTATCTGACTGTGAAAAGGTGCTGATGAGATGATCTATTTTCACCAGATTTACATATAAGGACTGAACTGTGTGTGTGTTACCTGTTGGAGTACTCCTGCACCACTTGGTAGACGCTGAGCAGGAGGGTCTCGTTGTGGACGGCTCGGCTCACACACTCCTTGTAGAGGCGGAACTCGGAGGCGGTGACGGCCTCGCCCTCGGGGATCTGGGACAGGTTGAACTGAACTCTTTGTGTGCAGTCTGTGTGGCGACAGCTCTCTGTCGTACTCCACTGGCAAAACCACCGGGCAGAGACATAAGTTAGAGCCAGACATGCGTACTGTACATAAGATTACCGTATGTATGCACAACATCGTTGGTTAGAACATGGCTGAGATGTGCAACAGTCAAACCAAGGAATATAAATGAACAGGAGAGATACCTGACCGCAGGACGACTTGTTATTGTTCTTGTATCTCTACGCACCCATTCGTTTACAATGTACAATTAGTTTACATAGAGGCATAGTGTTGGGTTTCGTCCTTCAAAGTCTGCGGATGTAAACATGAATGACTTTTTGAGTTGTCTAGCTAATGAGGCCACACACAGGATGTGCTGTTCGGATGTTAACATGTAGCTCAGCTAGCATAACAAACAGGGTTTGACTTGAAGAGGCCCCACAGGGACAGACGTTAATAGTAAAAATGACTTCTGCCTGTTACGCTGTACATGCAGTTAGTTCCTTAGACGTTCAATGTATTCCTATGCAGTGAAGTGGTTGATGGATATATCTCATTCACAGACAGCACTGAGGCTCACCATAAAGAGTTTCAAAGCATCGCATTTAGACTAATAGGGTTGTGGCTTACTGTTTCCTTATTAAATCCCTGTTATTGTCTGCAGTGAAAGCCATGATTCAGTCTGTGTGTGTGTTCCAACGACCACTTCAGAGGCTACAAATGACAAAAACCAACTATTGCCTCCCCACAAAGCTTCCCTCTTTCAACTGCAACAGGCGTTGCAATAATAATGTGTTCCCCAAGGAAATGGTTCCAGTTTCGCTCTGAGATGTCCCCAACAATAAAGCCACTTTCCCCAAAGTTTCAATACAACACAAAGAGGGAGAGAGGAGAGAGAGAGAGCGAGAGAGAGGGAGAGGGAGAGAGAGAGAGAGAGAGAGAGAGAGAGAGAGAGAGAGAGAGAGAGAGAGAGAGAGAGAGAGAGAGAGAGAGAGAGAGAGAGAGAGAGAGAGAGAGAGAGAGAGAGAGAGAGGGGAGGGAGAGAGGAAGGGGGAGCGAGAGAGAGGGGGAGAGAAAGGGGGAGGGGGAGAGAGAGAGCGAGGGAGAGAGGGGGAGAGAGAGAGCGAGGGAAGAGAAGAGGGAGGGGGAGCGAGAGAGAGAAGGGGAAGCAATAACCACAGTGTGACCCCCTGGTGGGACTCTTTCACACATCTCAATGCCTTCCCACTCTCGCTACAGTGTTCATTATTAAAGGTTAGTTCAACTCCTGTTTCTTGGGAAACTCTTGGGGCTTCACATGGTGGGCCTAAATATTCAAAAGTGAAAACCAGTCCAAACCTAAAAGGTGGCACTATGCAGAAATCGCTCTGCCATTTCCTGGTTGCTAAAATTCTAAAAATTTGCCTAATTTCAGTTTATGTGATAAACAAGCAAGTATAGTGTAGAGAATCATTGTACCATCTAAACCGCTGTGAAATATATTTTCCATTACCAAACATATTGTATTTCAGCTGTTTGAAGCTGGTGTAGAAAACCGAAAGTTAAAGATGCAAAAACGAAATGTAATAATGGGAAGCATAGAATACTACACATAGAACAGATCTACTGCTTCTTAGACGGATGAGGGGGAGAGGGGGAGAGGGGGAGAGGGGGAGAGAGGGGGATAGAGAGGGAGAGAGAGGGAGAGAGGGGGAGAGGGGGAGAGAGAGGGGGATAGGGGGGAGAGGGGTAGAGGGGAGAGGGGGAGAGGGGGATAGAGGGGGATAGAGGGAGAGGGGGAGAGAGGGGGGATAGAGGGGATAGGGGGAGAGGGAGGGAGAGGGGGGGGAGAGAGGGGGAGAGATGGGGAGGGGGGAGCGAGAGGGGGAGAGGGGGGAGAGAGGGGGAGAGATGGGGATAGGGGAGCGGAGGGGAAGCAATAACCCCCCCTGCACACTGATGGCATTCCTGCCTCCAACCATGCTCAGTCACACACCACTTCTCTCACTACACCACACACTATCACCCTCTAGTTCCCAGGGCTGGCTCCACTGGCTGTGTTTTTTCTGCCACATCAGTACAAGGCCAGCCGGATGCCTCACAACTCAGTCTGATGGAGTGTCATGTTCCACTCTCCCGCTCTGAACAGATTTCCATGCAGCGTCCCGTGTGAGATTCAGACATTGAGCCCACACTTCACCTCCGCCACACCAGACCTCCCCAACAAATCTGAGTAGTAAATTAAATGGTAGAGTAGTGATGTGGGAGGGAGGGGAGGGCTACGGGAGGAATTGTAGGGGGTTCAGTACTATAGTATAAAGAGACTTCCCTGTTTGATATGGTGGTTCAGTACTATATAAGAGACTTCCTGTTTGATATGGTGGTTCAGTACTATAGTATAAAGAGACTTCCCTGTTGATATGGTGGTTCAGTACTATAGTATAAAGAGACTTCCCTGTTTGATAACGGGGTTTCAGTACTATAGTATAAAGAGACTTCCCTGTTTGATAACGGGGGTTCAGTACTATAGTATAAAGAGACTTCCCTGTTTGATAACGGGGGTTCAGTACTATAGTAATAAAAGAGACTTCCCTGTTTGATAACGGGGGTTCAGTACTATAGTATAAAGAGACTTCCTGTTTGATAACGGGGTTTCAGTACTATAGTATAAAGAGACTTCCTGTTTGATAACGGGGGTTCAGTACTATAGTATAAAGATT
>NW_028157438.1:0-2500 GCF_964263955.1 Coregonus lavaretus
CCCTTGGTCGGCATGGCTGGCTTGGGGGAGACCCCAAGAAGGGGTCCAAGCACCCACAGCCGAATCCATCCACAGGGGGGCGCCACAGGTCACTTTAAGCCTGATTTCACTGGGGGGACACTGGGGAGGCTGTTCACTCACACATGGGGGTTTTGGGTGCCCATGGTCGGCATGGCTGGCTTGGAGGAGACCCCAAGAAGGGGTCCAAGCACCCCCACCAAGATCCATCCACAGGGGGGCGCCACAGGTCACTTTAAGCCTGATTTCACTATGGGTACCCAGGGGAGGCTGTTCACTCACACATGGGGGTTTTGGGTGCCCATGGCCGGCATGGATGGCTTGGGGGGGACCCCAAGAAGGGGTCCAAGACCCCACAGCCGGATCCATCCACAGGGGGGCGCCACAGGTCACTTTAGGCCGGATTTCACTATGGGGACCCAGGGGAGGCTTTTCACTCACACATGGGGGTTTTGGGTGCCCTTGGTCGGCATGGCTGGCTTGGGGGGGACCCCAAGAAGGGGTCCAAGACCCCACAGCCGGATCCATCCACAGGGGGGCGCCACAGGTCACTTTAGGCCGGATTTCACTATGGGGACCCAGGGGAGGCTTTTCACTCACACATGGGGGTTTTGGGTGCCCTTGGTCGGCATGGCTGGCTTGGGGGGGACCCCAAGAAGGGGTCCAAGCACCCCCACCAAGATCCATCCACAGGGGGCGCCACAGGTCATTTTCACTAGGAGAACCAGGGGAGGGCTCCTGACTCACACATGGGCATTCTGGGTGCCCATGGCTGGGATGGGTGAGACAGAGTCCAGCCCTCCACACACAAAAGTGACCCAGCAGGCCAGAAGAAAGGGGAGAGAGAGAGAGAGAGAACAAATAATACATGGGCACAGAGCAGCCAGCCTCCATTGGAGCTGCCTGCACAGTGCTGCCCTCCTGTGGGAAAGGTTCACACACACACTCACTCACTCACTCACACAGACACACACAGACAAACCTATTCACTTGGGCCTTCTCCCTCATGCCCTGCTGACATCCATGCAGGCCCACATTGACCTTTGTGACCTCTGGAGCTCCATGCACCTTGTTCTAAACTCCCTGCCTAGTAAAGGGCATCTCCCATGGGCATGAGAGTACAGCTCACTCCCCTGGAGCACCATGCCTCTTTTTAATCACTCTCTCCCTATTAAAACCCTCTCTCCCATGGGCTTGAGAGTACAGCTTACTCCCTTGACCTCCAGAGGTATAGGAGGCCAAAAAAAAAGGGGGACAGAGCAGACAGCCCCCAAAGGGGATGCCTGCTCTGCCCCCCTATGAGACAGGTTCACTCACTCACACAGACACACCTATTCACTTGGGCCTTCTCCCTCATGCCCTGCTGACATCCATGCAGGCCCACATTGACCTTTGTGACCTCTGGAGCTCCATGCCTCTTTTTAAACTCTCTCTTCCCATTAAAAGCCTCTCTCACATGGGCTTGAGAGTACAGCTTACTCCCTTGACCTCCAGAGGTATAGGAGGCCAAAAAAAAAGGGGGACAGAGCAGACAGCCCCCAAAGGGGATGCCTGCTCTGCCCCCCTATGAGACAGGTTCACTCACTCACACAGACACACCTATTCACTTGGGCCTTCTCTCTGTGGCCCTGCTGACAGCCATGCAGGCCCACATTGACCTTTGTGACCTCTGGAGCTCATTGCCTCCATCTCTACACTCCATGCCCAGTGAAACCCTCTCTCACTCGGCCTGAGACTGCAGCTCACTCCCTGGATGGCCTGGGCTCCAGAACCACGACCACCAAGCCCACACTCCCTGCCCACTCAAACCCTCTCTCACTCGGCCTCAGACTGCAGCTCACTCCCTGGATGGCCTGGGCTCCAGAACCACGACCACCAAGCCCACACTCCCTGCCCACTCAAACCCTCTCTCACTCGGCCTCAGACTGCAGCTCACTCCCTGGATGGCCTGGGCTCCAGAACCACGACCACCAAGCCCACACTCCCTGCCCGCTCAAACCATCTCTCACTCGGACTGAGACTGCAGCTCACTGCATGGGCGTCCCCGACCTCCATGCCTCCAGGCCCACACTCCGTGTCCGCTCAAACCATCTCTCACTCGGACTGAGACTGCAGCTCACTGCATGGGCGTCCCCGACCTCCATGCCTCCAGGCCCACACTCCGTGTCCGCTCAAACCATCTCTCACTCGGACTGAGACTGCAGCTCACTGCATGGGCGTCCCCGACCTCCATGCCTCCAGGCCCACACTCTGTGTCCGCTCAAACCATCTCTCACTCGGACTGAGACTGCAGCTCACTGCATGGGCCTCCCCGACCTCCATGCCTCCAGGCCCACACTCCGTGTCCGCTCAAACCATCTCTCACTCGGACTGAGACTGCAGCTCACTGCATGGGCGTCCCCGACCTCCATGCCTCCAGGCCCACACTCCGTGTCCGCTCAAACCATCTCTCACTCGGACTGAGACTGCAGCTCACTGCATG
>NW_028157438.1:12500-17500 GCF_964263955.1 Coregonus lavaretus
GGTCAGACACCCCAACATGGTTGTCCGCCGGCGGACACCAGGAGAACCAGGGACCGACTCCTGGCTCACGGAAGGCCGATTTGATGCACTTTTTTCGGATTGGGGTGGTGGTCAGACACCCCCATATGGAAATCATCCGGTTGACAACAGGAGAACCAGGGACCGACTCCTGCCTCACGGAAGGCCGATTTTGATGCACTTTTCTCGGATTGGGTTGGTGGTCAGACACCCCCATATGGATAACCGCCGGCGGACACCAGGAGAACCAGGGACCGACTCCTGGCTCCCGGAAGGCCGATTTTGATGCACTTTTCTCGGATTGGGTTGGTGGTCAGACACCCCCATATGGAAATCATCCGGTTGACACTATGAGAACCAGGGACCGACTCCTGGCTCCCGGAAGGCCGATTTTGATGCACTTTTCTCGGATTGGGTTGGTGGTCAGACACCCCCATATGGAAACCATCCGGTTGACACCAGGAGAACCAGGGACCGACTCCTGGCTCCCGGAAGGCCGATTTTGATGCACTTTTCTCGGATTGGGTTGGTGGTCAGACACCCCCATATGGAAATCATCCGGTTGACACTATGAGAACCAGGGACCGACTCCTGGCTCCCGGAAGGCCGATTTTGATGCACTTTTCTCGGATTGGGTTGGTGGTCAGACACCCCCATATGGAAATCATCCGGTTGACACTATGAGAACCAGGGACCGACTCCTGGCTCCCGGAAGGCCGATTTTGATGCACTTTTCTCGGATTGGGTTGGTGGTCAGACACCCCCATATGGAAATCATCCGGTTGACACTATGAGAACCAGGGACCGACTCCTGGCTCCCGGAAGGCCGATTTTGATGCACTTTTCTCGGATTGGGTTGGTGGTCAGACACCCCCATATGGAAACCATCCGGTTGACACCAGGAGAACCAGGGACCGACTCCTGGCTCCCGGAAGGCCGATTTTGATGCACTTTTCTCGGATTGGGTTGGTGGTCAGACACCCCCATATGGAAATCATCCGGTTGACACTATGAGAACCAGGGACCGACTCCTGGCTCCCGGAAGGCCGATTTTGATGCACTTTTCTCGGATTGGGTTGGTGGTCAGACACCCCCATATGGAAACCATCCGGTTGACACCAGGAGAACCAGGGACCGACTCCTGGCTCCCGGAAGGCCGATTTTGATGCACTTTTCTCGGATTGGGTTGGTGGTCAGACACCCCCATATGGAAATCATCCGGTTGACACTATGAGAACCAGGGACCGACTCCTGGCTCCCGGAAGGCCGATTTTGATGCACTTTTCTCGGATTGGGTTGGTGGTCAGACACCCCCATATGGAAATCATCCGGTTGACACTATGAGAACCAGGGACCGACTCCTGGCTCCCGGAAGGCCGATTTTGATGCACTTTTCTCGGATTGGGTTGGTGGTCAGACACCCCCATATGGAAACCATCCGGTTGACACCAGGAGAACCAGGGACCGACTCCTGGCTCCCGGAAGGCCGATTTTGATGCACTTTTCTCGGATTGGGTTGGTGGTCAGACACCCCCATATGGAAATCATCCGGTTGACACTATGAGAACCAGGGACCGACTCCTGGCTCCCGGAAGGCCGATTTTGATGCACTTTTCTCGGATTGGGTTGGTGGTCAGACACCCCCATATGGAAACCATCCGGTTGACACCAGGAGAACCAGGGACCGACTCCTGGCTCCCGGAAGGCCGATTTTGATGCACTTTTCTCGGATTGGGTTGGTGGTCAGACACCCCCATATGGAAATCATCCGGTTGACACTATGAGAACCAGGGACCGACTCCTGGCTCCCGGAAGGCCGATTTTGATGCACTTTTCTCGGATTGGGTTGGTGGTCAGACACCCCCATATGGAAATCATCCGGTTGACACTATGAGAACCAGGGACCGACTCCTGGCTCCCGGAAGGCCGATTTTGATGCACTTTTCTCGGATTGGGTTGGTGGTCAGACACCCCCATATGGAAACCATCCGGTTGACACCAGGAGAACCAGGGACCGACTCCTGGCTCCCGGAAGGCCGATTTTGATGCACTTTTCTCGGATTGGGTTGGTGGTCAGACACCCCCATATGGAAATCATCCGGTTGACAACAGGAGAACCAGGGACCGACTCCTGGCTCCCGGAAGGCCGATTTTGATGCACTTTTCTCGGATTGGGTTGGTGGTCAGACACCCCCATATGGAAACCATCCGGTTGACACTATGAGAACCAGGGACCGACTCCTGGCTCCCGGAAGGCCGATTTTGATGCACTTTTCTCGGATTGGGGTGGTGGTCAGACACCCCCATATGGATAACCGCCGGCGGACACCAGGAGAACCAGGGACCGACTCCTGGCTCACGGAGGCCGATTTTGTTGCACTTTTCTCGGATTGGGGTGGTGGTCAGACACCCCCATATGGAAATCATCCGGTTGACACTATGAGAACCAGGGACCGACTCCTGGCTCACGGAGGCCGATTTTGATGCACTTTTCTCGGATTGGGGTGGTGGTCAGACACCCCCATATGGTAAACCGCCGGCGGACACTAGGAGAACCAGGGGAGGCTCTTACCTCACACATGGGGGTTTTGGGTGCCCTTGGCCGGCTTGGGGGTGACCCCAAGGGGGGGTCCAAGACCCCACACCCGGATCCATCCACAGGGGGGCGCCACAGGTCACTTTAAGCCTGATTTCACTATGGGTACCCAGGGGAGGCTGTTCACTCACACATGGGGGTTTTGGGTGCCCTTGGTCGGCATGGCTGGCTTGGGGGAGACCCCAAGAAGGGGTCCAAGCACCCACAGCCGAATCCATCCACAGGGGGGCGCCACAGGTCACTTTAGGCCTGATTTCACTGGGGGGACACTGGGGAGGCTGTTCACTCACACATGGGGGTTTTGGGTGCCCTTGGTCGGCATGGCTGGCTTGGGGGAGACCCCAAGAAGGGGTCCAAGCACCCCCACCAAGATCCATCCACAGGGGGGCGCCACAGGTCACTTTAAGCCTGATTTCACTATGGGTACACTGGGGAGGCTGTTCACTCACACATGGGGGTTTTGGGTGCCCATGGTCGGCATGGCTGGCTTGGAGGAGACCCCAAGAAGGGGTCCAAGCACCCCCACCAAGATCCATCCACAGGGGGGCGCCACAGGTCACTTTAAGCCTGATTTCACTATGGGTACCCAGGGGAGGCTGTTCACTCACACATGGGGGTTTTGGGTGCCCATGGCCGGCATGGATGGCTTGGGGGGGACCCCAAGAAGGGGTCCAAGACCCCACAGCCGGATCCATCCACAGGGGGGCGCCACAGGTCACTTTAGGCCGGATTTCACTATGGGGACCCAGGGGAGGCTGTTCACTCACACATGGGGGTTTTGGGTGCCCTTGGTCGGCATGGCTGGCTTGGGGGAGACCCCAAGAAGGGGTCCAAGCACCCACAGCCGAATCCATCCACAGGGGGGCGCCACAGGTCACTTTAGGCCTGATTTCACTGGGGGGACACTGGGGAGGCTGTTCACTCACACATGGGGGTTTTGGGTGCCCTTGGTCGGCATGGCTGGCTTGGGGGAGACCCCAAGAAGGGGTCCAAGCACCCCCACCAAGATCCATCCACAGGGGGGCGCCACAGGTCACTTTAAGCCTGATTTCACTATGGGTACACTGGGGAGGCTGTTCACTCACACATGGGGGTTTTGGGTGCCCATGGTCGGCATGGCTGGCTTGGAGGAGACCCCAAGAAGGGGTCCAAGCACCCCCACCAAGATCCATCCACAGGGGGGCGCCACAGGTCACTTTAAGCCTGATTTCACTATGGGTACCCAGGGGAGGCTGTTCACTCACACATGGGGGTTTTGGGTGCCCATGGCCGGCATGGATGGCTTGGGGGGGACCCCAAGAAGGGGTCCAAGACCCCACAGCCGGATCCATCCACAGGGGGGCGCCACAGGTCACTTTAGGCCGGATTTCACTATGGGGACCCAGGGGAGGCTGTTCACTCACACATGGGGGTTTTGGGTGCCCTTGGTCGGCATGGCTGGCTTGGGGGAGACCCCAAGAAGGGGTCCAAGCACCCACAGCCGAATCCATCCACAGGGGGGCGCCACAGGTCACTTTAAGCCTGATTTCACTGGGGGGACACTGGGGAGGCTGTTCACTCACACATGGGGGTTTTGGGTGCCCATGGTCGGCATGGCTGGCTTGGAGGAGACCCCAAGAAGGGGTCCAAGCACCCCCACCAAGATCCATCCACAGGGGGGCGCCACAGGTCACTTTAAGCCTGATTTCACTATGGGTACCCAGGGGAGGCTGTTCACTCACACATGGGGGTTTTGGGTGCCCATGGCCGGCATGGATGGCTTGGGGGGGACCCCAAGAAGGGGTCCAAGACCCCACAGCCGGATCCATCCACAGGGGGGCGCCACAGGTCACTTTAGGCCGGATTTCACTATGGGGACCCAGGGGAGGCTTTTCACTCACACATGGGGGTTTTGGGTGCCCTTGGTCGGCATGGCTGGCTTGGGGGGGACCCCAAGAAGGGGTCCAAGACCCCACAGCCGGATCCATCCACAGGGGGGCGCCACAGGTCACTTTAGGCCGGATTTCACTATGGGGACCCAGGGGAGGCTTTTCACTCACACATGGGGGTTTTGGGTGCCCTTGGTCGGCATGGCTGGCTTGGGGGGGACCCCAAGAAGGGGTCCAAGCACCCCCACCAAGATCCATCCACAGGGGGGCGCCACAGGTCATTTTCACTAGGAGAACCAGGGGAGGGCTCCTGACTCACACATGGGCATTCTGGGTGCCCATGGCTGGGATGGGTGAGACAGAGTCCAGCCCTCCACACACAAAAGTGACCCAGCAGGCCAGAAGAAAGGGGAGAGAGAGAGAGAGAACAAATAATACATGGGCACAGAGCAGCCAGCCTCCATTGGAGCTGCCTGCACAGTGCTGCCCTCCTGTGGGAAAGGTTCACACACACACTC
>NW_028157438.1:30000-37500 GCF_964263955.1 Coregonus lavaretus
GCACTTTTCTCGGATTGGGTTGGTGGTCAGACACCCCTATATGGAAACCATCCGGTTGACACTATGAGAACCAGGGACCGACTCCTGGCTCCCGGAAGGCCGATTTTGATGCACTTTTCTCGGATTGGGTTGGTGGTCAGACACCCCCATATGGAAACCATCCGGTTGACACCAGGAGAACCAGGGACCGACTCCTGGCTCCCGGAAGGCCGATTTTGATGCACTTTTCTCGGATTGGGTTGGTGGTCAGACACCCCCATATGGAAATCATCCGGTTGACACTATGAGAACCAGGGACCGACTCCTGGCTCCCGGAAGGCCGATTTTGATGCACTTTTCTCGGATTGGGTTGGTGGTCAGACACCCCCATATGGAAACCATCCGGTTGACACTATGAGAACCAGGGACCGACTCCTGGCTCCCGGAAGGCCGATTTTGATGCACTTTTCTCGGATTGGGTTGGTGGTCAGACACCCCCATATGGAAATCATCCGGTTGACACTATGAGAACCAGGGACCGACTCCTGGCTCCCGGAAGGCCGATTTTGATGCACTTTTCTCGGATTGGGTTGGTGGTCAGACACCCCCATATGGAAACCATCCGGTTGACACCAGGAGAACCAGGGACCGACTCCTGGCTCCCGGAAGGCCGATTTTGATGCACTTTTCTCGGATTGGGTTGGTGGTCAGACACCCCCATATGGAAATCATCCGGTTGACACTATGAGAACCAGGGACCGACTCCTGGCTCCCGGAAGGCCGATTTTGATGCACTTTTCTCGGATTGGGTTGGTGGTCAGACACCCCCATATGGAAACCATCCGGTTGACACCAGGAGAACCAGGGACCGACTCCTGGCTCCCGGAAGGCCGATTTTGATGCACTTTTCTCGGATTGGGTTGGTGGTCAGACACCCCCATATGGAAACCATCCGGTTGACACCAGGAGAACCAGGGACCGACTCCTGGCTCCCGGAAGGCCGATTTTGATGCACTTTTCTCGGATTGGGTTGGTGGTCAGACACCCCCATATGGAAACCATCCGGTTGACACCAGGAGAACCAGGGACCGACTCCTGGCTCCCGGAAGGCCGATTTTGATGCACTTTTCTCGGATTGGGTTGGTGGTCAGACACCCCCATATGGAAATCATCCGGTTGACAACAGGAGAACCAGGGACCGACTCCTGGCTCCCGGAAGGCCGATTTTGATGCACTTTTCTCGGATTGGGTTGGTGGTCAGACACCCCCATATGGAAACCATCCGGTTGACACTATGAGAACCAGGGACCGACTCCTGGCTCACGGAGGCCGATTTTGATGCACTTTTCTCGGATTGGGGTGGTGGTCAGACACCCCCATATGGATAACCGCCGGCGGACACCAGGAGAACCAGGGACCGACTCCTGGCTCACGGAGGCCGATTTTGTTGCACTTTTCTCGGATTGGGGTGGTGGTCAGACACCCCCATATGGAAATCATCCGGTTGACACTATGAGAACCAGGGACCGACTCCTGGCTCACGGAGGCCGATTTTGATGCACTTTTCTCGGATTGGGGTGGTGGTCAGACACCCCCATATGGTAAACCGCCGGCGGACACTAGGAGAACCAGGGGAGGCTCTTACCTCACACATGGGGGTTTTGGGTGCCCTTGGCCGGCTTGGGGGTGACCCCAAGGGGGGGTCCAAGACCCCACACCCGGATCCATCCACAGGGGGGCGCCACAGGTCACTTTAAGCCTGATTTCACTATGGGTACCCAGGGGAGGCTGTTCACTCACACATGGGGGTTTTGGGTGCCCTTGGTCGGCATGGCTGGCTTGGGGGAGACCCCAAGAAGGGGTCCAAGCACCCACAGCCGAATCCATCCACAGGGGGGCGCCACAGGTCACTTTAGGCCTGATTTCACTGGGGGGACACTGGGGAGGCTGTTCACTCACACATGGGGGTTTTGGGTGCCCTTGGTCGGCATGGCTGGCTTGGGGGAGACCCCAAGAAGGGGTCCAAGCACCCCCACCAAGATCCATCCACAGGGGGGCGCCACAGGTCACTTTAAGCCTGATTTCACTATGGGTACACTGGGGAGGCTGTTCACTCACACATGGGGGTTTTGGGTGCCCATGGTCGGCATGGCTGGCTTGGAGGAGACCCCAAGAAGGGGTCCAAGCACCCCCACCAAGATCCATCCACAGGGGGGCGCCACAGGTCACTTTAAGCCTGATTTCACTATGGGTACCCAGGGGAGGCTGTTCACTCACACATGGGGGTTTTGGGTGCCCATGGCCGGCATGGATGGCTTGGGGGGGACCCCAAGAAGGGGTCCAAGACCCCACAGCCGGATCCATCCACAGGGGGGCGCCACAGGTCACTTTAGGCCGGATTTCACTATGGGGACCCAGGGGAGGCTGTTCACTCACACATGGGGGTTTTGGGTGCCCTTGGTCGGCATGGCTGGCTTGGGGGAGACCCCAAGAAGGGGTCCAAGCACCCACAGCCGAATCCATCCACAGGGGGGCGCCACAGGTCACTTTAGGCCTGATTTCACTGGGGGGACACTGGGGAGGCTGTTCACTCACACATGGGGGTTTTGGGTGCCCTTGGTCGGCATGGCTGGCTTGGGGGAGACCCCAAGAAGGGGTCCAAGCACCCCCACCAAGATCCATCCACAGGGGGGCGCCACAGGTCACTTTAAGCCTGATTTCACTATGGGTACACTGGGGAGGCTGTTCACTCACACATGGGGGTTTTGGGTGCCCATGGTCGGCATGGCTGGCTTGGAGGAGACCCCAAGAAGGGGTCCAAGCACCCCCACCAAGATCCATCCACAGGGGGGCGCCACAGGTCACTTTAAGCCTGATTTCACTATGGGTACCCAGGGGAGGCTGTTCACTCACACATGGGGGTTTTGGGTGCCCATGGCCGGCATGGATGGCTTGGGGGGGACCCCAAGAAGGGGTCCAAGACCCCACAGCCGGATCCATCCACAGGGGGGCGCCACAGGTCACTTTAGGCCGGATTTCACTATGGGGACCCAGGGGAGGCTGTTCACTCACACATGGGGGTTTTGGGTGCCCTTGGTCGGCATGGCTGGCTTGGGGGAGACCCCAAGAAGGGGTCCAAGCACCCACAGCCGAATCCATCCACAGGGGGGCGCCACAGGTCACTTTAGGCCTGATTTCACTGGGGGGACACTGGGGAGGCTGTTCACTCACACATGGGGGTTTTGGGTGCCCTTGGTCGGCATGGCTGGCTTGGGGGAGACCCCAAGAAGGGGTCCAAGCACCCCCACCAAGATCCATCCACAGGGGGGCGCCACAGGTCACTTAAGCCTGATTTCACTATGGGTACACTGGGGAGGCTGTTCACTCACACATGGGGGTTTTGGGTGCCCATGGTCGGCATGGCTGGCTTGGAGGAGACCCCAAGAAGGGGTCCAAGCACCCCCACCAAGATCCATCCACAGGGGGGCGCCACAGGTCACTTTAAGCCTGATTTCACTATGGGTACCCAGGGGAGGCTGTTCACTCACACATGGGGGTTTTGGGTGCCCTTGGCCGGCTTGGGGGTGACCCCAAGGGGGGGTCCAAGACCCCACACCCGGATCCATCCACAGGGGGGCGCCACAGGTCACTTTAAGCCTGATTTCACTATGGGTACCCAGGGGAGGCTGTTCACTCACACATGGGGGTTTTGGGTGCCCTTGGTCGGCATGGCTGGCTTGGGGGAGACCCCAAGAAGGGGTCCAAGCACCCACAGCCGAATCCATCCACAGGGGGGCGCCACAGGTCACTTTAGGCCTGATTTCACTGGGGGGACACTGGGGAGGCTGTTCACTCACACATGGGGGTTTTGGGTGCCCTTGGTCGGCATGGCTGGCTTGGGGGAGACCCCAAGAAGGGGTCCAAGCACCCCCACCAAGATCCATCCACAGGGGGGCGCCACAGGTCACTTTAAGCCTGATTTCACTATGGGTACACTGGGGAGGCTGTTCACTCACACATGGGGGTTTTGGGTGCCCATGGTCGGCATGGCTGGCTTGGAGGAGACCCCAAGAAGGGGTCCAAGCACCCCCACCAAGATCCATCCACAGGGGGGCGCCACAGGTCACTTTAAGCCTGATTTCACTATGGGTACCCAGGGGAGGCTGTTCACTCACACATGGGGGTTTTGGGTGCCCATGGCCGGCATGGATGGCTTGGGGGGGACCCCAAGAAGGGGTCCAAGACCCCACAGCCGGATCCATCCACAGGGGGGCGCCACAGGTCACTTTAGGCCGGATTTCACTATGGGGACCCAGGGGAGGCTTTTCACTCACACATGGGGGTTTTGGGTGCCCTTGGTCGGCATGGCTGGCTTGGGGGGGACCCCAAGAAGGGGTCCAAGACCCCACAGCCGGATCCATCCACAGGGGGGCGCCACAGGTCACTTTAGGCCGGATTTCACTATGGGGACCCAGGGGAGGCTTTTCACTCACACATGGGGGTTTTGGGTGCCCTTGGTCGGCATGGCTGGCTTGGGGGGGACCCCAAGAAGGGGTCCAAGCACCCCCACCAAGATCCATCCACAGGGGGGCGCCACAGGTCATTTTCACTAGGAGAACCAGGGGAGGGCTCCTGACTCACACATGGGCATTCTGGGTGCCCATGGCTGGGATGGGTGAGACAGAGTCCAGCCCTCCACACACAAAAGTGACCCAGCAGGCCAGAAGAAAGGGGAGAGAGAGAGAGAGAGAACAAATAATACATGGGCACAGAGCAGCCAGCCTCCATTGGAGCTGCCTGCACAGTGCTGCCCTCCTGTGGGAAAGGTTCACACACACACTCACTCACTCACTCACACAGACACACACAGACAAACCTATTCACTTGGGCCTTCTCCCTCATGCCCTGCTGACATCCATGCAGGCCCACATTGACCTTTGTGACCTCTGGAGCTCCATGCACCTTGTTCTAAACTCCCTGCCTAGTAAAGGGCATCTCCCATGGGCATGAGAGTACAGCTCACTCCCCTGGAGCACCATGCCTCTTTTTAATCACTCTCTCCCTATTAAAACCCTCTCTCCCATGGGCTTGAGAGTACAGCTTACTCCCTTGACCTCCAGAGGTATAGGAGGCCAAAAAAAAAGGGGGACAGAGCAGACAGCCCCCAAAGGGGATGCCTGCTCTGCCCCCCTATGAGACAGGTTCACTCACTCACACAGACACACCTATTCACTTGGGCCTTCTCCCTCATGCCCTGCTGACATCCATGCAGGCCCACATTGACCTTTGTGACCTCTGGAGCTCCATGCCTCTTTTTAAACTCTCTCTTCCCATTAAAAGCCTCTCTCACATGGGCTTGAGAGTACAGCTTACTCCCTTGACCTCCAGAGGTATAGGAGGCCAAAAAAAAAGGGGGACAGAGCAGACAGCCCCCAAAGGGGATGCCTGCTCTGCCCCCCTATGAGACAGGTTCACTCACTCACACAGACACACCTATTCACTTGGGCCTTCTCTCTGTGGCCCTGCTGACAGCCATGCAGGCCCACATTGACCTTTGTGACCTCTGGAGCTCATTGCCTCCATCTCTACACTCCATGCCCAGTGAAACCCTCTCTCACTCGGCCTGAGACTGCAGCTCACTCCCTGGATGGCCTGGGCTCCAGAACCACGACCACCAAGCCCACACTCCCTGCCCACTCAAACCCTCTCTCACTCGGCCTCAGACTGCAGCTCACTCCCTGGATGGCCTGGGCTCCAGAACCACGACCACCAAGCCCACACTCCCTGCCCACTCAAACCCTCTCTCACTCGGCCTCAGACTGCAGCTCACTCCCTGGATGGCCTGGGCTCCAGAACCACGACCACCAAGCCCACACTCCCTGCCCACTCAAACCCTCTCTCACTCGGCCTCAGACTGCAGCTCACTCCCTGGATGGCCTGGGCTCCAGAACCACGACCACCAAGCCCACACTCCCTGCCCGCTCAAACCATCTCTCACTCGGACTGAGACTGCAGCTCACTGCATGGGCGTCCCCGACCTCCATGCCTCCAGGCCCACACTCCGTGTCCGCTCAAACCATCTCTCACTCGGACTGAGACTGCAGCTCACTGCATGGGCGTCCCCGACCTCCATGCCTCCAGGCCCACACTCCGTGTCCGCTCAAACCATCTCTCACTCGGACTGAGACTGCAGCTCACTGCATGGGCGTCCCCGACCTCCATGCCTCCAGGCCCACACTCTGTGTCCGCTCAAACCATCTCTCACTCGGACTGAGACTGCAGCTCACTGCATGGGCCTCCCCGACCTCCATGCCTCCAGGCCCACACTCCGTGTCCGCTCAAACCATCTCTCACTCGGACTGAGACTGCAGCTCACTGCATGGGCGTCCCCGACCTCCATGCCTCCAGGCCCACACTCCGTGTCCGCTCAAACCATCTCTCACTCGGACTGAGACTGCAGCTCACTGCATGGGCGTCCCCGACCTCCATGCCTCCAGGCCCACACTCTGTGTCCGCTCAAACCATCTCTCACTCGGACTGAGACTGCAGCTCACTGCATGGGCCTCCCCGACCTCCATGCCTCCAGGCCCACACTCTGTGTCCGCTCAAACCATCTCTCACTCGGACTGAGACTGCAGCTCACTGCATGGGCCTCCCCGACCTCCATGCCTCCAGGCCCACACTCTGTGTCCGCTCAAACCATCTCTCACTCGGACTGAGACTGCAGCTCACTGCATGGGCCTCCCCGACCTCCATGCCTCCAGGCCCACACTCCGTGTCCGCTCAAACCATCTCTCACTCGGACTGAGACTGCAGCTCACTGCATGGGCCTCCCCGACCTCCATGCCTCCAGGCCCACACTCTGTGTCCGCTCAAACCATCTCTCACTCGGACTGAGACTGCAGCTCACTGCATGGGCGTCCCCGACCTCCATGCCTCCAGGCCCACACTCTGTGTCCGCTCAAACCATCTCTCACTCGGACTGAGACTGCAGCTCACTGCATGGGCCTCCCCGACCTCCATGCCTCCAGGCCCACACTCCGTGTCCGCTCAAACCATCTCTCACTCGGACTGAGACTGCAGCTCACTGCATGGGCGTCCCCGACCTCCATGCCTCCAGGCCCACACTCCGTGTCCGCTCAAACCATCTCTCACTCGGACTGAGACTGCAGCTCACTGCATGGGCGTCCCCGACCTCCATGCCTCCAGGCCCACACTCTGTGTCCGCTCAAACCATCTCTCACTCGGACTGAGACTGCAGCTCACTGCATGGGCCTCCCCGACCTCCATGCCTCCAGGCCCACACTCTGTGTCCGCTCAAACCATCTCTCACTCGGACTGAGACTGCAGCTCACTGCATGGGCCTCCCCGACCTCCATGCCTCCAGGCCCACACTCTGTGTCCGCTCAAACCATCTCTCACTCGGACTGAGACTGCAGCTCACTGCATGGGCCTCCCCGACCTCCATGCCTCCAGGCCCACACTCCGTGTCCGCTCAAACCATCTCTCACTCGGACTGAG